>NC_052615.1:24635362-24791797 GCF_016545825.1 Eucalyptus grandis
CGGCTCCACGGACTATTTTATGCTTTGAACAATCACTCTTTGCTTACTTAAATGAAGTATTTATGTTGAGTTATATGGCTAAAAATTCCATCCCGAAGAAGTGTTTAGCATAAAATGAATCACAATTAATTTCTAATATCTACTTGGTTTGATATTAGATTTTTGTCCATTAAGATCTATTTAATCAGTTATCCGTTGTTTCATCCTTGTATTCCCTATAAACCAACTCCGCGAGATCTGTTAGAACGAAATGTTGCGCAAAGCGCAGATCGAACGACTAGTAGAGTAGTAAAAACTAAGATGTAAGTTTCCTCATCGCTCCAACTAAAAGTAGATAAAAGCTAATGACAAACATTGACGGCAGGCGAGGACGCTGTGAAATTCTGCCCTAGCCACGCATGGCTATGAATTGTGTTCAGGCCACACTTTATGATGTAACTCATCTCATTTCTTCTCATCAACTTTCAGCGACTCATCGAGGATTTCGAGGGACACAGAAACAAAGAAAGTAAAGAGGGAGACCACGAAGAGATGACCAGCCAACCCTCCATTGAAACTATTGCAATTTGTATTTCCAGCATGAAAATATTCACACGGGTATGTAATTCAATAGCATTGCAGCTCTCTATATTCCTCAACATAAATGCAAAGAGACCAAGAAATCCCGACTCTATCGGCAAGGTCCTTTCTTCCACTTCGAGAATGGAAACAGACTTCAATTATATCACAATACTAGTACTAGTCTGAGTCATTCCAGGTTTAAAACATCAGTACCTAAAAGGCTAATCAGACGAATCCTATGTATGAGGACAAGCAAAAACAAACCGACCAAAATCTCCATGCTATGAAAAGGAAATGAGAATATAAACTTACAAGACACTTCAAAATGACAAAGGAAGCATATATCGAGACGATGTTCAGCAAAGATGACATGCTCAGGCGTGAATCTATCAACAGGCACATCCTCCAGACTGCTGTTGTGACTGAGACGCATTTGGGTTGGTAGACTTAAGATTGACGTCAACCATGTCTTCTTGCTTCGTTGAAGAAAGTGTCTCCATTCCTGGCAAGGCGGCTGCAATCTTACGGAACAAAGCCTAGACAAACAAGTTCGAAAAGATAATTTACATTTTGCCCAGTGATCGACTTGCAACAAAATACATTTACATTAAAAGTGAGCATGAACATGAACTAATCGACACAAGTAGAAGGGAAAGTAGCTTAAATGACAGATCAACTGAAGATCAGGGTATGCTTTACCATCCTGTATGATACATTGACACTTCACTATAAGAAAGTGAATGAAAGAGAGCAGTTTTCTAAACATATGGTTGTCACGCGATTAATAATAGCGATCTGACCACTGGTTAACTATCATCAAGTGTCCAATATTACTGCCATCGTTTTTTCATTTAGCATGGAAAGGAATAACAAACAATGATGTATTTGAGAGTAGAGTCATCCACTAGATCCATTTTATTATTGCCTGGAGATAATAGGAACTTTGGGAATGGTAAGAAAGTGTATTCAGAAGGTTAACTATATAAGACTTCTTTTTGGGCTATAACCTATTACATGGACTCTAAACTTTTAGTATCATAAAAACAATGCTTGAATTTCCAAGTCAGATGATCTCTCTCTCATAACATTACCGTATGGATATGCTAGTAGATTGACAGTTGTAAATAGAAACTCTTTCTGTACAGAAAAAAAAGCATGCTTGCTGTTTAATGCCAGGAACAAGTAGTTTCAAGTCATTTGGTGATTACCTTTATGTTGAACCCAGCTTTTGCACTAGTTTCAATGAACATCACATTCAACTCACGAGCTTTGGCTTCTCCCTCTTCTATCGACACTTGCCTGGCCAATATAAAGAAGCAAAACATGAGGTGAAGGTAACGTCTAAAAGATTGACCACAGGAAGAATGTAATCTCCCACACTCACAAGAAAAATATTTTCTTGTTATTAATGACATTAGAGTCAAAGAGCACACCAAATGTTGAGAAATGCAGTCTTGCAAGAATTCAAGGTAGCAGAGAATGAAATTTAACTTCAAAAGCAAACCAGTAACTCTTATTCCCATGATAAACAGCTTTAATTCATTCCAAAGTATAAAATAGAGCAAACTTACCTCTTATCCACTAGATCGGTTTTGTTTCCAACAAGTACAATGATAACATCGCTTCCCCTTTCAGTGCGGACCTCCTCAATCCATTTGGAAGTATTGAGGAATGATTGTCGGCCTGACCAACCATATAAAGTGAAACAATATTAGCTGAATGACAAATTGCATGCAAACTAAGAGCTTGTTAAGGTACTTCCTACTTACTACTACGGCTTTTTTAATGATTTTCTGGGATTAAGAAATAAGAAGCTCAAATTACAAATAATTGCAATTTGGCATTTATAACTCCCACAAATGCACAAATATTTATATTCTTATGTCATAATTCACAACTTAAAGAATGCATTTGGCATTTTCTACCTATTCTACCTACTGCTAGAACCTAAACTTCCTAGCTTCTGTTAGGAAAGAAAATTGTTCATGGGCGCCAAGGGTGTGATCCAGATGTCCCAGACCCAAATTTTGAAAAAAAGAAAAAGAAAAAGAAAAAGATAAAAAAGAGCTGCACGTGCACGTGCACACGCACAAGAGATAAAAGACAAAATGGGAAGGAACTAAAAATGAAGAAGGCAAGAAGCTCAGGAGATGTAATGTATTTGATCTAGCATTATTCCCTATTTCAATATATAGTATTTAAATGGTTAAGTCACAAAGCACTTTCTTACAATGGTACTTAATCACAATTCCTTAACCAATGTTGCAAACCAAGCAGGATTTTAATTAAAATAGAGAAGGTTAAGACTTAAAATCCCCTTTCTGATAGGAAGCCAATATAGAAGTAGGATGGATTCACTATCCGTGAATTACATGCAGAATGGGAAGATAAAACAGGCATGAGGAACTAAAATAGAAAATCAGTGAGAAGAAAAAGAAAGCCACACAAACCCATGCATATGGAGATATTTATTGATGAGACACCTAACAAGATGAAGAATGCATATGAATTTGATAGCAAAGAAAGAACTCCGAAATCAGATATATGACTAGAAACAACTTCTGATACATACTGCATGTTGGGACAATAATTTTCATCCAACGACATGAGGTTAGGTGGAACAGAAACAAGAATATCATACTTGCAACATCAAAAACAATGACTGCTACAGAAGAATCCCTTATGTAACTTGGTATCAGGCTCCGAAACCTTTCTTGTCCAGCAGTATCCCTGCAATACACATCAGCATTTGATTTTAATGCAAGTGACACATTGTCACAAAAGGATCGATGCATATCCTGCCGCACTAAAAGAAGCCATATCCAATCAGGACAACAACAAAAAATAGGTGCAGAAATATACTATTTTATGTTTCTCAGTCAAAAATAAACCTTAATACAAGCATTATAAATCAAATCTACACTCACAAGCTGGTAGTGTAACTCTAACTCAACCATCCACAGGACTAACATGACAACTTGTAGAAAATGATGTCATGAAGAACTAAATAGGTGGAAGAATATTCAGCAGTCTTTACAAACTATACCAAAGACTGAACTGATCAGTTTCTGTTACCCTGTTGAAGCCATTGAACCAATCAAAAAACCATACCAAGAGAATAACTGCTACTTGGTAAACTGTTTAATCGGCTAGTTTTGAAGAGTTTCTAAACACTGCTACTTAGTGGCCACAAAAACTATTGAAAAACTCTCTTCAGTAATCTCATCATCAGCTAATACTGTTGTGATACACAGGTAAATCAACAATAAGAACCATGATTGACTGAACCTAGAAAACTACTTACTCATGTCAATTCATAAGTGGCAATAAAATTGCACCTTTGGTCATTTTTGCATATTGGACAAACTCTGGTTTCACGAGAGCCTCAACCATACAAATTTGCAACTGCTTCAATGTCATACGACTATCATGCATGATGACAAATTGATATTGTGACTATCCATATACAACCCCAGTTTCCACGAGTCAACATTTTTTCTTCAAAACGGCCAACTTATGGGCCAACCCACGTACCATCTCTGCTTATTACATCATAACGTTGTGGATGCATCATGTAATGAACACTAGAAACCAACATCGTACGAGGAGCTATATGTGCACCCATAACATGAAAACTAACTAAAATCTCACCAGAGCTGCAACCGTACAGTTCGATCTTCCAAGTACATCGTCTTTGATAAAAAATCAATACCGATAGTGGCCTGGACAATTGTAATACCACAAAAAGCTTAAGTTAATGTGCTACAGTATTCAAATGCATCATAGGACAGCAGGAAGTTTACTGAGAAGATTTTATGCACAGAAAAGTCAATAACTCAACCATGTTAAAAAACATCAAATGAAGGTACCTAGAGGGAAACACGAAAAAAATCTTTCGCAGATGCAGCTAAAATCCACCACGACTAACATGTTAGTATCATGAAAGGTAAATGTCATCATGGCACCTTAAAGTTCAGAAATAAGTATTATGAACTGCTTTTGCGGGACACTATAATGCAAATAAAAGGATTAGCTCAGAGGTAATGCCCCCAAAACCTTCATGTCCCATAAAATTTTATCAAAAATGTATTTCTGCTGTTATACTTTCAACATGAAAACATAAAAACAGCCAATCAACCTATCCAGTACCCTTAATAGGATTACTTCATGTGAAACATGCCAACAATTAAAGAGAGAAAATTTTTGTGAAGCCTGCTATTGAAATATACAGAAGTCTTCAGCTTAGCACATTTTCACAAAGGTATTACATTTAAAACTTTGGATGGCCACCTCCCAGTGTTTACGATTCTCACAAAGAGCCAAAAGTTAGGCCAAATCTATGACAACCTATTTACAACAAATTGACAGCATCCCCTCGTCAAATTTCTACTTAACATCTTTTAAAAGTGCTAATTTACAAAAAGTTGAAATAAGCATAAGATTTTCCCCACTCTCTAATCTACGTGATCAGCCAAGATTAATATTCAGGGCCCATTTTCATGAAACTTCAACATCAACCAAGGCAAAATGCCCCAACAACCGAAACTTTGATGTGCTCGACAACCAGAAGAACATCAATTTAGACGATCTTGCCAACTGCATATATAAAACATAAACACATGAAGCTGAGACGGGGAACGCCAGCAACAATGCTAGATGCCCACTCAATCATGAAGGTACCATTGGATCTCCCAAAAGTGATAGAGGAATCCGATAGCACGAAATGACCACCGCTATAAGATCCACAGCTGGGGCTACGGATCAAGATCAAACCCATCACCATCATCGCATCGAGAACAAACACGAGGACCCAATTCAATCATCGAACGGAAAAACCGATCGCTACCCAAGCATCACTCAGACAACAACGAAATGACAAGAAGCGATCGGGATTCCATCAGCGCCACCGACCCAGAAGACATGCCGAATAGGTCGTTAAAGAGAGAGAGAGAAAGAGAGAGAGAGACCTGGTACGTGTTGTCGAACTTGTCGTACATGAAGCGAGTGATGATGCTGGTCTTGCCGACGGATTGGTCTCCGAGGAAGACGAGCTTGTACTTGGCGAGAGCCGAGACCGGGGCCATAGTTTCTCTCCGTCGGCCGAATCAAGACGAACCCCCGCAGCGGATCGGAGGAAGGTTGAGATCTCGCCTCGAAAAGCTAATGGAGCGGGAGCGAGAGCGAGAGCGAGATCGAGATCGAGATCTCAGGACCTCGTCGCTGGAAGGGTGGATTTTCTGTGCCGAATCGATGAGCGATTTGTTTGGTTTTGTATTTTGCCTATTAATTATACGAAAGAGAGAGAGAGAGAAGAGGAGAGAGAGGGGTGACGATTGGCTCCGTCCGCGTGAAATGGTGTTCCATTTTGATACAATTCAAAGAAGGGTGTGATTGCGGGTCAAGACCCGACCGAATTTCATTTCCTGTCGATTTCTCTGAATAGTGATATACTATTCCGGCGCCAGTGACCGTCAGGGAATCAGGAATGAGCACCGGGATTTTGCAACCGAAGACTGGGCATAGATACTAGGGTCTTGGGTCTAATCTTGATGGACCTTGACTGCGCAGGCACCTCAGTCCCGAGTTTAAGAACCTGGTCCCTATGCTTGGATCCCTAGCACTTGAGCTTGAGTCCATTGAGACTGGGCTCGAGTCCATGAATATTGAGTGCGAGACCTTGGTGTTTGTGCTAGGGTCCACAACATCCATCAAAGCTAGGCTTGGGCTCGACACTAAGTACTATCCTTGACCTCAATGGACCTAGGCCTCGCCTTTATATATTTGGATGTGGGCCCCGGAGTCCTAGGCTTAGCCTTGATGAACTTGGGGCACTCAAGCCTTGGCCTCGATGGTCTTGCACATGGGTGTACCAAAATCCCGTGCCTAGGGCTTGATGGGCACTCACTTGGGCACTGGAGACCTGAGCCTAAGTGTCAATGATCTGGACCTAAGTCTGAACACCCCAGCTTGAGCATCATAAACACGGACATGGACTTTATGGACCTAACCTAGGTGCTAAGGGTTCAAGCATGGGTGTTGGGGTCCCATGCTCAACCTTTGTGGACATTGGGCATGGACACTAAGGCCTCAAGCTCGACCTCAATAGACTTGAGAGTAGGTGTTGAAGACTCCAGCTTGGGATCCAAGGACCTAAGACTAGAGTTGGGAGGGTAGGCATTGAAGACTCTGGCTTGGGGTCCAAGGACCTAAGACTAGAGTTGGGATTTTCATGTCCAATGGAAGAGTTTCCCATCCAAGTCCCAATTTCTAGTCATATTTTCAAATATATATATTGATTTTATTAGTAAATGAGGAATTTTTTTTGAAACATATTTTCTACAAAATAAATTGTGCTTTATATAAAAAAGAAAAGGTCGTATTAGGTTAGTATGGGACAATTATCCAAAAAGTTCTAATTCTATTGCACTTGTCCAATGCAATTGTAAATCTTTTGATTGTGTCAATTTAGTTATAAACAATTTTAGGTTTTGCCAAATTTGATTGGATATTGCTAATGTGGATACCGACTGTCCTATGTAATATGATTGACGTAAACATGGATATTTTTAATAATATTTTTTTAATATCCTATGTAGCATGATTGATGATACATTTACATTTTTAAGGATATATATATTTATTAAAATTATAATTTTTTTATGCTTTTCTTTATTTTTATTTTTGAAGTTTAGAGTTAGCAATGGTTGTTAGCCGATCCCTGTCGGCACTGGGTGAGGGTGTTGCGACCCTTGCCCAGGTTCTCTTTGTGGTTGATGAGGGCTTAGACGAGAGTCACAATACTCTCACTAGCCAAAGTGAGGTTGCACAACCCTTGGCCCAAATCTAATGACGGTCCCAATGCCCTCACCAAATTTGGGTCAGGCAAGGGCTTTGCAGCTTTGGCCTAGTGTTGGTAAGAATTAGCTAGTGACCCTTATCGGCCATCAAGTCAAAAAAAAAAAAAAAAGTACAAAGGAGAAAATAATTGTTGACACCTAAATTTTGGCGACCCGAGACATTTATTTATTGCATTAAAAATTAGGGATTAATTTTAACCCTAAAAAAAAAAAATACTAAATTGCATAGCATATAGTTTTTAAGAGTATTAAATGCATTTTGCATATAAATTGAACTGGAGAGAGGTGGATTTAGGTATATGAGCTTGAGCAAATAGTTCTGAGCTTATTGAAATAATTGGATCGGTGCAGGTATGGTTTTGGGCCCAATTACCATGTTTGAGTCCATGAAATGAGATTAATTAAGCTGAGTCCATAACTGAAAATTACATTGTGCTCAACTTGGAAATTAATTAGGCTATCATCAGCATAATATTTCATATGGCCATAATTCTTCGAATATTGCAGCGGCCGATTCTCTTGTTTGTAGGAAAGAAAAAAAAAGGAAAGAAAAGGATGCGGATGGGTTACATATGGCCTGACTACGTAAGGCCAAAAAGGAGAATATATTTTGCATGGTCAAAGGTGGAAAGAAATAGAGGGGAATCGTGCATAATTCAGTAAAGGAAAGTGGAAGTTCAATTTTTGTCTTGGAGCTCAATCTTCTCATGAATATAAAGGAAAGACAATGGGACGTCTTGTGAGGGAGAGGCATTCTTCATACGAGAGAGAAAACATGTGAGAATCGAGAGCGGAGAGGGAGCTCCGCCAGAAGCTCTTCACGGCCGTGACTTTGCTGAGTTCGTGGCCGCACCTTGACACCGATCTTGCTGCCGATCATCTGTTGCGTTGACAACGACCAGCTTTCCAGTGATCCTCCCCGATGATAGAGCAACGGCGTTCACTTAGTCAAGCCTTGATCAACAACCACGAAGTTTTAGGGCCACACACATTGAACATACGGCCACACGTTGAGAGAATAGATAGAGTGGAGGATCCAATAGAGAATAGAAACCGAAGTTATTTCTGCTCTTTGGGTCCCAATTCCGAGATCGCTCCATCACCGCCTCCGAGATCCACTAGCCATAGTTGTTGCTGCCAGACATCCACGTTGTACCCGCACCGCAACGGCCCCCTCTTGGCCAAGCTCTTCCTTTCACTACGAATCTCTTTCTGTTTCGGGTTCTCGAATAAGCGGCACTGAGTTTTCTACCGTGCCGTGAGCCATGACATCGCTGCCGTTGTCGGCGAGACCGGTTTGGTGCCTTCCCGCAACAAAATCGTTCTTTATTTTGCAGGTTCGCTTTGAGACTATCTCGGTGAACATCCGAGCATCCCCTCACCGTCAGCCCATGCTTGTGCGTGGTCACCACCTCCATCGAGAAGTCCACCGAGTGAGTTGCTCCTTCCCTAGCCGAGAATTATTGAACCGGCGAGGCTTCACCAAGCAGCCCATGCACTGAGAGTCCCACCATCGGTCCATACGTGACATCATCACTTTGGATTCCTCATCGACAAAGCTGCTGCCGCACCGAGACCAACCGGGCGTAAACCGAGGGGATCATCAAGCTATCAAGGGAGTTTTCAATTCTCAATAAAAATTCCACTTTTCTTTCTCTATAGTCACGTACAAGGGACACATATCATACCCACGTGAACACCTAAAAATAAGAGAAGAAGAGTTTTTTGGTTTCTCATGGCTTCACTTTCTGACGTGGTTATTATATGTTTAATGCACTGCCACACACAGTCACGGCATCCATTGATCGCAGACACCACCGGCGCAAATCCAGCCCGCTCCATTGATTTTCCCAGATTTGTTGAGCAGTTCGATGCGCGATTTCAGTCCAATTTAGCGAGCTGCCGCAACCACCGCGAAGTAGTCCCTCCTTAGCCGGATATCACCGTGAATCATCCATCATCGCGCTCGACTTTTCTTTTGTAGAATTCACCGCGAGCCCCAACCTCAACGACTAAGCCATTGACCTGATATGCCACGAGCTCTACGCTCACCGTTAAGTTCTAGCGATTCCAGGCATGGTTCTTTTGCCGAAAGCACTCACGTTGAATATTCCATATGCTGCATGAAGACAATTCCACTTGCTGCATGAAGAAGATCCATTGACTTTGACTGAAAAAGAGGCCACCCGCTCTGCCGCGCCTACAAATCATCCGCGAGCGTCTTTGTCCAACCCCGATCTCCACCGACAGCGGGAGATTCGTTGTCAAAGGAACACCACCATTACATCATACAACGTTCTTGATTCAAGCAGCCACGAGCCAAGTCGACTTTCGAAGTTTCCATTTTTGCGGGCTCATCAAAGCGTGCCGGCTTTGATTGTGAATCTCCGTGCCGCCGCTGCCGCCACCATCCGTCGTGTTTCACCGTCAAGGAGCCGGTTGCAATCCCGATCCAATTACGCTTGGTCCGAATTTGGAAAGAATATCCTTGAATTAGGTAAGACTCTCGATCAATTTGATTTTCATATATCTCGCTGCTTAATTCGTAATATTGCAATCTTTCTTTGAATGTTTGATTGATATTTCCATATCCAAAAGATCTCTCGATTCCTCATGAATTAGGAATTTTCCTAATTTCGCAACGTGCATATGATTGACAGTCCGATTTCACGCTCGAAATACGACTTGCAATCGCACGGAGAAAAATCGCCAATCCGATCTCACGCTCGAGATACGATTCGCGATTTTATTTGAAATTGGCCAATCCGATCTCATGCACGAGATACGATTCGTCAATTTATTTCCAAAATGGACATGGATGATATATTGCCTGGTTTGTTGCCGTGCTGTTCTTGATGTCTTATTTTGATTGCTCCCGTAAAAGAAAAGAAAAGAAAAAAACTGAGTTAGATTAGGTTCGTTTTAGAATATTCCTCGTTTTAGGGTTATCTTGCATGTTAAGAATAGGAAAATAAAAATCATGTGCACGTCATATAGAATTAGTTTCATACAATGCACGTCATTTAGTGATTTTTGTTAGATGCATTTAATTAGAAATTGCCCGTCATTAGAATTAGGTCATTAGATTGCATATTTAAGTGTCACATTTCTTTAATTTCGAATCTCATGGAAAATACAAAAATTATTTTTAGAATAAATCCATCTCATGCTTCAGGATAGACTACATGCTTATTTATGTCATATTGCGTAGGTCATGTTGCCATGTCATATCATTTCATGTTAAATTAGTGGCATGCATTGCATATTGCATGATTTTCATTAATTAAGTGAAAACAAAACAAAAATTGCGTGTTAATTAGAAATCATATTTAGGATTTGGCTGATGTGAATTCTAAACTAACAACGAGATGCTTTCGTTGCTATGAGGTAAGTCCCCAATTCATTCATTTGCTTTCTTGAGTGTTAAATTGGTGGTTTGCGTACTGCATGGTCACCTCACATGTTAGGGAAGTAAATTAAAATCAATTCAAGCTGCATGCAAAACATTTTTTTCGAAATAAAAGAGAAATGTATCGAAAGGGCGTTAGAGAAATCTAGCGTAATCAAGTCCCGAACTCACAATTTCTTGTTCGCAGGAGTAAAGTAAATCTCTCATTACTTTATTTGGGTTTCTAATCGACCTACCAAAAAATAGATTAGTGGCGACTCCGATTGAAAATCATTTGCATGTTAAGAATTTAAACGAAAGTCGCGAATTAGTATGGGCTTGGGAGAGCCGAGTTAAATCTAGGCTTAACAATCCATTAGCAAAACCTAGGTGGTCCACACTCAAAAAAAAAATTGGTCGCGACAATAATTAAAAAAACAAAAAAATTATTTAAAAATTCAAAAAGTATTAATAATATATTAAAAATATCCACATTAGTATTGGTCATGCCATATAGGATGACTGATGTTTATGTTAGTGATTTTCAATCAAATTTGGCCGAATGAATTCAAATAACATAACATGAAAACGTTTAGAACTACATTGACATAATTAAAATGTTTAAGATTGAATTGATATAAATGTAATTTAGGACTTTTCTTTTGGTAAATTCCCCATACTTGTATTACAAAATATGATAAGTGTATTGAAAGTCCTAAAACTTATTATAAAAGTGTAATTGAGTCTTAAAATTTACAAAACACGCAATCAAATTCTAAAATTTATTAAATTGTTGCAATCAAATTATTCTGTTAACCCTATCTAATTTGATTAATCGAAAAAGCTATTATGGCTTTTTTAAAAATCTTTTCTCTCCTATGTGGCTATATAATGAAACATAAGGTTAAAACAATATTGTTTTGGTCCAAATTTGATTTTTAAGGCAAATTTAAATAATAAAATTTATGAAATAAGCTATCTATATTTATTTATTTATTAAAAGAGAAACTAAAGGTGCCGTTGTCCCACCATCGTTGGGAAGGGCTAATGAGGGTGGGGGATGACCGACGGGGTTCGCTGGGCCCTGACCAATGGCCAACAGCCCTTGCCGACTGCAGGTGATTCTGTAGGGTCTCCCCCAGAATGGGCAAGGTAGGGCCATGACCCTCTTCGAGTGTAGGTGAGGGCCTACACGGGTCATTGTCGACAGCCCAGTGATCCTTGCTAGCCATCCCCCATACTTGTTGGCCTTCCTGGCGAGAGTGGGCAAATAGCAGATAGGGCTACAATTTGTATTAATAATCAAAATTCGACCAAAATGTAGTTTTAGCCATGTCATCACCACATAGAAGAGAGCAAACATGAAAAAAAAAATACGTTAGTATTTTTTGTTAGTTGAATTGGACGGAGTGAACGAAAGAACTTGATTAAACTAATTCAACAAGTTTTAGAAGTTGATTACACTTTTTACAAGTTTTAAAGCTTAATTGTACTTTCGTGATAAGTTTTAGAACTTCTAGTATACTTATACTTATAATATATTTATTTATTTATTTATTTCTCTCTTTTTGAGGGAAAATCTATCGTTAGAACAAAATCATTATAAATTACTCTCATATTCAAATGATCATGAAAAATAAAATGATGGACGGAATTCGCTCACTCAAGTATTTGGACTCGACGCAGCAGATCTCGCGCAAGAGATGGATCTTAATGGAAAACTTAGATTGAGGGATATTTGAAATATTTTTTCTTTGCCATTTCCTAGCTAGTGAGGATGAGAAGTACAACATTACATGGAGCCGTTTCGAATCACAATATCATCGAAGTCTCGTTGTATGTTTGAAAGACACGTTTGCTCATTGGTTGCTAATGCACATTGTATAAGTGAAGAGTTGCTCTTATGGGGACTCCAACAATATCCTGACCCTAACCCCAAAAACCAATTTACATGCCTGTTTGTTTATTTTTTCTAAAAAGTAAAAAGCAAGGCAGAAAAAAAATTTAAAAACTTAGTACGTGAATTTACGTGCCGTCATTAGTATAATGTGAAAGTTTCGAGCTAAGAAAAAGTCCAAGTCTATCGGCCTAAACACAAAGTAAAAATTTTAAATCCTATGGAGACACATGTTGCCATATGATTTTTCATATTAAGTAAATACTGCAACGCTTTTACAGAACTGGTCATTTTATAATTTAAAAAAGAAGCTTTTATGGTCTCATCTTGCAAAAACCTCCAATTTCTAGCAATTGGTCTATCTTAATTAACCACCAACGGTAGCGGCAACAAATGCAGAAGCTTACCTACTCATAAAAGGAAAGGAAAAGAAATAACGGAAAAGAAAGACGAAGGAAAGAAGGAAAGAAAACCCATCTTCATGAACAGTTTAACAGTTTCTTCATCGAATCTCCAATTCTCAAAATTGCATGATATTCTGTTTATTTCTTCCATACAAATATTGAATTATGATCGCCACTGACAAGAAATCAAGCTTACACTCCACCGAAATGTTTCTAGATCTGCGTGCATTTTCATGCTCATTTTCTCTTGTGCACCACCTTCAGATGGAGATACCGATAAGTGACATCCCATTGCAGTTCGATCGAATCCCCGATCCCAATCCGTCTCGACCGGTACAGGTCCCTACAATTCAGATAGTACTCATCACAGTGGTCGCACTTCTTAACGAACACGCTTGGGCCATTGTACCAAAGAGGCTCGTTAACGCGATTTCTGCCGCTGCTACTACTACCGCCATCATCGCAACCCGTGTCGTCGCGTACCATCACGTAGTGTTTGCAGCCTGCCAGTATGTTTTCCACATCGGACATGAACCAGTGACGGAACATGTAATCGAAGGCCGCGTGGTGCAAGATATGCAGCTTCCTTGTGAATACGTCTTCCTCGTCGACGACCTTGATGAGGGTTGGGTGATCGTGAGACTTGGACCTGGGGAGTGGATGTTCATCTCGGATTTCGATCAGTTGCCAAGTGACCCGGTGGGGAATGTTCTGGGCCCTCTCCGCGCCTTCGACGGCTTTGCTTGGGAGGAAGTCATAGAAAAGCGTCTTCTTCATAGGAGCTTGGTTAACTTGGTTCGATGATTCTGGCCATGGCGATGACTGGGTACAACTGGACTCCGGAAAGTCGTTCATTGGGAAAAAGTTGCACGTCTTCTTGATTTTCTTGTCGTAAATTGTTGGTGGGTTTTGATGGAGGAAGCGGAATTGGCGATCTTGATGGAAACAATTTCCCCGCTACGAAAAAACAGCCCTGGATGTGCAAATCTTTGACCCCCTCTGTTGCAACAAGAAACAATAAATCCTAAACGTTTCTTGTTGCAAACGTCTAGGGTTTATGAAGACACCCAAGAAGCAGACGAGCAAGTAAATTAAATGATTGTGGACTTCCAGAAGACTAACCAAGACAAAGCAATCACTTCCTCAACTCAAAGCCATAGGGTTCGATCGTCCGATATATGCTGGATGATCGGCTCTTGATTTGGGAGCAATCCAATGGCCTGGTCTGGCTCAATAAGACGTGGCGACAGCGCTGCTCTTCTTCTTCAGAGATGAAGAATGGACGAGTATCGATGGGTGAAATGAAGAAATGACTGAATTGTGCAAGAGAGATCACTTGCGGACTCTTGATGGATTTTACGTGTGGCCTCTTCAAGAAACCTTTAACAAAAAGATCAGTTGGAGGGAAAGTTTCTGGTTTAACCGCTCTGGGCCAAAAGGGAGGTTGAGTCCCTTCGAATTCTTCTATTTTTAAGTAGCGCTTCAGGAATATGGTTATGATATAATCAAATCAACTATTTAAGGTTTGATTTTCCAATAATAAAAAAGAGCTATGTAAAGGTTGACCCAAATGAAAGTCCTCCATATAATGGTGACATGCACACGATCCCATTACATTGACTAAGAAATAGATATTGATTCAGTGACAATTTTATGATCATGATCCTAAAATAAAAATGGATCATCGATCATAGCAAATCCCAACTAAATATCCTCTTATTCTGTCCAACAATGCTAGAATGATAGATTGTTTCCCCTTTCACTTGAGAATGATTGAAAGAGTCAAGTCACTGATGCCAGAGTCAAGATTTGCAAACATCTAGGCTCACTAAATAGACTATAGCACATTAAGAACACATTGTGCAGGTAATTGAGAAAATAATGTTTAGAAATCATAAATTGATGAGAGAGAGAGAGAGAGAGAGAGAGAGAGAGAGAGAGAGAGAGAGAGGGGTAAATGGCTGGATGTTGAGTGGCCAGAGGGCTTGGTTGGATTTAGCGTCTTGTTCAATAATATGGCAATTAGGGCTTCGAATGTGAATTATGGAATTGAATAATTATACTCATCAGATCTTGAAAGAGATAATGCGCATCTAGGCCAAACTAAATCCATTCCCTAATTGCAAAGGATGTCAATCCCCGACTCAAATTTAAATCTCTTGTTGGAACCTTTCTCTCTTCGAACAAGTTTCCTTAGAATTGCTCTAATTTTTACCCAAGTGATGATTCAAAGCGAAGTTATTTCAAACTAGTCAACTTCAGCACGAGTTGTACCAAACTCATATATGTCACATTAACTTGCCTTGGGCCATGCACGATGCTCCTCATCATCAAGATCAGAAGTGTTTAAAAGAGAAAAGGAAAGAAATCCAGTCATCTCCATAAATCTTTCCCCCGAATGTGTCAATCTAAAAATGTTCGTAACATTTTGGTTTCTTTTCGATCAAAAGATTTGCAGATGCATGCATGCAATGTGCTTGGTTAGGTCCCGACGCTCACAATCTCAATAAAGAAGCATCCTTTCTGAGTGTCCCACCTGAATAGAATGATATTGCCCACCTTGATTTGTCTCGCCACCAACACATCGCTCAAATTCAGAAAGTAATGGCCAGTCCTTTGACACTTGCCGAAGTATACATTCAAGCCGCGGAAATGCAGAGGCCCATTCACACCATTGTTGTCACCGCCGCTGCCACCATGATTGCAATCCATGTCGTCACGTAGTGCTTGTGGCCTGCCTGTTTGTTTTGCACGGCGGAGGTAGGCCAATGATGGAACATGCTATCCAAGGCTATGTCGTCCCTGGCCGGCGGCTTCTCTGTCCAGAGATCGAACTCATCGATGACCTTATAGAGGGTCGGGTGGTCGTGAGAGTCAGACCGGGGGAGCGGATCTTCATCCTGGATCTTGACCGGCTTGCGTTCGACCTCGTGGGGAATGTTTTGGGCCCTCTCCGCATCTTCAGCAGCTTTGCTCGGGAGGAAGTCATAATAGTCGAAGGTGTTCGTCGCTGGAGCTTGGTTATTTTGGTCCGATGATTCCGGCAGGGAGAATGATCCTGCGCTGCTGGACTGTGGAACATCGTTTGATGTGGAAGAGCTGTGCATTTTCTTGAATTTCTTGCTGCTATCATTCGTCGGCGGGAGGTTTTAATGGAGGAAGTGGAAATGCCGATCGTTGTCCAGGTTTGCCCGCAGAGACAGGTTTGCCCTATCATTACTGCCGATGCCGGCACCACGATCGTAGTCCTTGTAGACTATTAGAGGTGTCAAAATTGACCCATTTATGAACCCATTTATGAACCCATTTATGGTTAAATGGATCATTAATGGGTCAAGTTTTATTTTCTAAAGCACCCATAATGGGTTTTAATTGGTCAAGACTAAGATATATGAGTGCTGACCCATTTAAGACCTATTTATCAATCTATTAAAAATGAACTCATTTATTTTCACTCAAAATCTCACAATCTCTCTCTTCTCACTTTAACTTTACAATTTTTTTTTAATTATAAAAACCGAAATTATAATTATTTTTTATTTTTATTTTCTTTTTCTTTCTTTCTTTTCCTCCGGTCGCCGGCATGGCGATGGCCGGTGACCGACCAAGCGAGCCTCGAGCTTGCTGGCGTCGGGCGAGCTTGAGCTCGCCAGACCTAGCGAGGCGGAGGCGGTGATGCTTGGTGAGGCTCGAGCCTCACCAGATTCGGTGAGGGCAAGCTCGAGCTCACCGACGCTCAGCAAGGCTCGAGCCTTGCTGGGTCGGCAAGGGGCAAGCTCGAGCTCACTGACGCCGGCGAGCCTCGAGCTCGCCAGATCTAGCGAGGCGAAGGCCTTGCTGATGTTCGGCGAGGCTCAAGCCTCGCTAGATTCGGCGAGGGGCGAGCTCGAGCTCACTGGATCTGGTGAGCCGTGAGCTCGCCGGTATCAATGAGCCGGGCGAGCTTAAGGCTCGCTTGTGGCCGGCCGTCGGTTGTCGTCGTGGCCGGCGGCCTACAAAAGAAGAAGAAGAACAAAAAGAAAAAGAAAAAGAAAATTAACAATTATATTTAAAAAATAAAAAAATAAAAAAATATATATTTTAAAAAAATTAATTTAATTTTTTAAATAAAAATAATTAAAATTTTAATTTTTAAAAATAAAAATAATTAAAATTTTAATTTTTAGAAAAATAAAAATAATAAAAATTCGATTTTTAAAAATAATTATTTTAAAAATTATAAAAATTGCCCATTAAATTTGTGTTGTATAAAACTATTTTAGTTTTTAAATATATATTTATATAAGAAATATATATATTTTTGAAAAATTACAAAAAAATGAAAAATTATGATTGAATTTGTATTGCTTGGAAGTTTTTAGTAATATAATCTTTAAAAAAAAAAAAAACATAAGAATAAGTTTTCTAAATTTGGTTAAATATGAAAATATTTTATTAATATGGGTCGGGTTGGGTATAAGTTGAAAAATTTACATTAGACATAAATGGGTCATAAATGGGTTAATGAGTCAATTTGGGTCGACCCATTAATGATCCGACCTAAACCCGACCCGATCCGACCCACCCGTTTGATATCTCTACTTGTAGTTAAATATCTTCATATAGTGCTCACCGCCCATCAGGATACCTTGCACGATGGGCATAGGCCAGTGATGGAACATGTAATCCAAGGCCGTGTGGTGCGAGAAATGCAGCTTCCCCGTGAAAACGTCTTCCTCGTGGATGACCTTGATCAGGGTTGGGCAGTCGTGATACTCGGACCTGGGGAATGGATGTTCATCTCGGATTTCGATCAGTTGCCCAGTGACCTGGTGGGGAATGCTCGGGAGCAAATCTTCGATCCCCTCTGTTGCATCAAGAAACAATAAGAAAAAAACGTGATTCCTAAACGTTTATTATTGTAAATGTCTAGGGTTTATGAAGACACCCGAGAAAGCAGACGAGCAAGTAAATCAAAAGAATGTGGACTTCCAGAAGACTAACCAAACAAAGCAATCACGTCCTCAACTCAAAGCCGTAGGTTTTTTTTTTTTTGGGTCAAAATAGCCTTAGGGTTCAATTGTCTGATATTTGCTGCATGATCGGATGCCGTGGTCTGGCTTGACAAGACGATGCAGCAGCACCGCTCTTCTTCTCTGGAGATGAAGAATGGACGATTGTCGATGGGTGAAGTGAAGAAAGGACTGAACTATGTAAGAGAGATCAAGGTCACTTGCGGTGGATTTTACGTGTGGCCTCTTCAAGGAACCTTTAACAAAAAGATCAGTTGAGGGAAAGTTTCTGGTCTAGCCGCTCTGGGTCAAAAGGAAGGTTCAGTCCTTTTCGGATTCTTCTATTTTTAAGTGGCGCTTCAGGAATATATGGTCACGATGAAATCAAATCGACTATTTAAGGTTTGATTTTCCGATAATAAAAGGAGCTTTACAAGGGTTGACCCGAATAAAAGTTCTCCATATAATATAATCGTGACATGCACCTGATCCCATCGCATGACTAAGGAAAAGATATTGATCTGGTAACAATCTTAAGACAATGATACCAAAATATAAATGGATCATTGATCACATGAAATCCCAGCTAAAAATCCTCTTATTCCCTCCAACCGTGGTAGAATGATTGATTGTTTCCCCTTTGTCACTTGAGAATGATTAAAAGAGTCAATTCAGTCACTGATGCCAGAGTCAAAACCTGCAAATTGCTAGGCTTACTAAATAGACTATAACGCATTAAGAAAACATAGTGCAGATAATTGAGAAAATAATGTTTAAAAATAGTAAATTGATGAGAGAGAGAGAGAGAGAGAGAGAGAGAGAGAGAGAGAGAGGCGGTTGAAGTCGGGGTAAATGGTTGATTGCTGCGTGCTACAGGCCTCGATTAAATTTACCGTTTTGTTCAATATGGCAATTAGGGTTTCAAATGTGAATTATGGAATCCAATAATTACAATTGGTCGATCTTGGCAGAGATAATGCGCATCTATTTAAGAAGGGTAAACTAAATCCATCCTCTAATTGCAAAGGATGTCAATCCCGGACTCACACAAATATCTCACATTAAAACCTTTCTTTCTTTGAACTTTTCTCTTCAGAATTGCTCTACTTTTTATCTTGTGATGATTCAAAATAGAGTTATTTCAAACCAGTCAACTTCAACACAAAAGCACTTCAACACAAGGGTTGTACTGAACTCATGTGTCACATTAACTTACCCTACGCCATGCACGATGCTACTCATGTGTTTAAAAGAGAAAAGAAAAAGAAAGAAATCAAATCGTTTCCATAAGTCTCTTCCCCCGAATTTGTGAATCTCAAAATATTCATAACATTCTGGTTTTTTCGTATAAAGCTTAGGTACACTTGACATAAGTAAATACTTTAACGCTTTTACAAAATAGGTCATTTTTATAATTAAAAAAAGCTTTTATGGCCTCATCTTGCAAAAACCTCTAATTTCTAGCACTTGGTCTATCTTAATTAACCACCAATGGCAGCAGCAATAGTCGTAGGGCCATGGCCTAGCTCCATTTCAAGCCCTGACGAACTTGGAGACCCGACATACTCTCTCTCTCTCTCTAAGATGGCATAACCAACGTGAACAACCAACGCAGGAGCTACCTACTCGTAAAAGAAAAGAAAGAAAGAAAGAAAGAAAGAAAGAAAGAAAGAAAGAAAGAAAGGCATCTCCATGAACATTGAACAGTTTCTCCATCGAATCTCCAAGTCTCAAAGTTGCATGACATTCTGTTTATTTCTTCCATCCAACGATTGAAATTGCCACTGAGGAAATCAAGCTTACGCTCCACCGAAATGTTTGTAGAACAGCACGCACTTTCATGCTCATTTAATCAATGGGTCATCAGGTCTCCTGTGTACCACCTTCAAATGGATATACCGATAAGTGACATCCCATCGCAGTTTGATTGAATCCCCGGCCCTAATCTGTCTCGACCGGTAGAGGTCCCTCAAATTCAGATAGTACTCATCGCTGTTATTGCACTTCATAATGTACGCACTCGAGTCATTGTTGTTAGATTATACATATAATACTTTGATGTGGAAATACAAATAAAACAGTGATCTTTTGATCTTCATGATTTTCACAATTAGATGAAGACATATTTTTATCCATAGCGTTGCACTTGATGATGATCGTTGTAGAAAACCGAAGAATCTCGAACCAAAAGAAGAAATCCGATTTCTCTTCCTTAACCCACTAAACCTTAATGTATTCTATCGATGGAGCAAAGAATACCAAATTCCTTTATGTTATTGTTGTTCGTTGTGGGTGGAGAGAGGACCGGACTCTATTTATATGTTCGTTGAAAATGTGCCTTCTATCAAAGCGATATACCCTTTCATTTTATTAGAATCACAACTTCTCGTAACCAATAATTATTTATTTTATAGCATTTCAATAGTTATTAAACCATATAATAAATCATATCATGTGGGTCACAATAATTCTTACATTCTCCCACTTGACCCATATTATTTTCCTTTCATGGTTTAATAAAGACTATAATGTGCACAATAACATTATGCTATAAAATTTCATTAAATTGGCAATCACATAATAATCACAATTAAGTAAAGAAAACTAATATGAGTCATAGCGGTTGTATATCATTAATCGACATAGTCCCTTCTATGTACTACAACTATAGTACTTTACTTAACATGATCCATAAATGAGAAGTACAGTAATAGTCCAACTATAATGTTTCTTTAGAAACTATCCTGTTTAACATTCATCTATTTCCATAATGTATACTAAATAGAAAACAGGAAATATCAAAAACATGTAAGTGAGCTCAAAGTGTCAAATACATAAACTTAATATAATCATAATACAAACATTAATGACGTCCAATAATGCCCATCTTTTCAACATGCTCATTAAATGTTTTGGGTGGCAGTCCTTTTGTTAAGGGATTTGCTATCATAAGATTGGTGCTAATGTGCTCAATTGACACTCTTCGTTTCTGAATTTCTTTTTTAACAGACAAGTATTTGATCTCCATATGCTTAGCACCCTTAGAATACTTGTTGTTCTTAGAGAAGAAAACTGCTGTAGAGTTATCACAATAAATTTTCAGCGGCTTGGCAATACTGTCGACAATCACAAGCCCTAAAATAAAATTCCGTAGCCATAATCCATGAATTGTGGCCTCAAAGCATGCCACAAATTTAGCTTCCATAGTAGATGCAGCAATAATTGACTGCTTCGCACTCTTCCATGAAATTGCCCCTCAAGCCAGAAGAAACAAGTAACCAAACGTTGATTTTCTTGTATCGACACATCCGGCTAAGTCTGAATCTGAATATCCAATCACCTTGAGATGATCAGATTTTTTATAAGTGAGCATATGATTCTTCGTTCCTTGCAAGTATCTAAAAACTTTCTTTGCAGCTTTCCAATGATCCATTCCAGATTACTTTGATACACGCTTGACATTCGACAGCAAAAGCGATGTCAGTGCGGTGCAAGTTTGTGCATACATTAAGCTCTCCACAACAGATGCATAAGGAATATTTTTCATTTGTTCTCATTCCAATTCACTTTTCGGACATTGCATAAGACTAAATTTGTCACCTTTCTGAATTGGAACTATTCCTGCTGAACATTTACTCATATTAAATCTCTCTAAAATTTTCTCAATGTAGGCTTTCTGAGACAATCCTAATAATCATTGTGATCTATCACGGAATATTTCTATTCCTATCACATATGTTGCCTCTCTCATATCCTTCATTTCAAAATTCTTAGAGAGAAATTTCTTGGTTTCATGAAACAAACCAAGATCATTAGCAGCAAGCAAAATATCATAAACATACAGAACTAGAAAAATAAACTTGCTCCCACTAATCTTTATATATATACACCGAACAACGGTGTTTTCCTTAAATCCAAATGAAGTTATGGTATCATTAAACTTAAGATACCATTGTCGGGAAGCTTGTTTAAGTCCATATATTGACTTCTTTAATTTACATACCATGTGTTCATTTCCTTTAACTGAAAAGCCTTTGAGTTGGCCCATATAAACCTCTTCTTCTAAATTTCTATTAAGAAAGGCAGTTTTTACATCCATTTGGTGTAACTCCAAGTCATAATGAGCCACCAAGGCCATAATGATTCTAAGTGAGTCCTTCTTAGAGACTGGTGAAAATGTCTCTTTATAGTCAATGCCTTCTTTCTGAGTAAAACGCTTTGCAACAAGTCTGGCTTTATGTCATTCAATATTGCCTTTTGAGTCGCGCTTGGTCTTAAAGACCCATTTACACCCGACCTTCTTACATCCTTTAGGCAATTTAACAATATCCCAAACTTGATTTTGATGCATGTATTTTAACTCTTCTTCCATGGCATTAAACCATTCATTAGAATCTTCACATTTCATGGCTTGGGAAAATGAATCTGGATCATTTCCAATTCCTAAGTCAATTTTTGACTGTTGTAGATAAATCATATAGTCATCAGAAATAGCCGACCTCCTTTCTCTTTGAGATCTCCTTAATGCTGTTTCTTATGACTCGGCTATTGGAGGTTCATTATTGACATCTCCATTATCGAGTGTTTGTTCATTAATTTGTTGTTCTCGATTATTGTTAGATTGTACTATAATATCAGGAACAACAACTTTATAAGCTTTAGGCATAGGAACTTCTACCCTTACTTCTTGAATGCAAGCATCATGCATTCTTTCACTCCTACTGATGTCACTATTCTCAATGAATCTAGCATTTCCAGATTCAACAATTCTTGTACTATGATTAGGACAATAAAATTTATACCATTTGAATTTTTCTGCATAACCAATGAAATAACCACTGTTCGTTCTTGAATCCAATTTCCTTTCATGTGGATTATAAATTTTTACTTCTGCTTGACAACCCCAAACATGCAGGTGTCGTAAACTAGGTTTCCTTCCTGTCCACAGTTCAAAGGGAGTCTTTGGAACTGTCTTACTAGGAACCCTGTTTAATAAGTACATAGAAGTCTTTAAAGCATACATCCACAAAGACAAGGGTAAAGATGAATGACTCATTATACTCCTAACCATTTCCATTAAAGTACGGTTACGCCTTTTTGCTACACCATTTTGTTGTGGTGTACCTGGCATTGTGTATTGAGCACAAATGCCATGTCTTTTAAGGAATTTAGCAAATGGACCTGGACATTGTCCCAATTCATCATACTTTCCATAATATTCACCACCTCTATCTGATCTTACTATTTTCACCTTTCTATCTAATTGCCTCTCAACCTCTTTAATATACACTTCAAGTGCATTAACTGATTGAGACTTATGATGCAATAGATAAATGTAACCATAACGTGAAAAATCATCATTAAAAGTTATGAAATTGTGGCATCCTAAAATTCCTTACCAGTCATTAGGGGTGCTCAAATTAATGTCTTGCATTAAGACTTTGGCCAAGCCTATGGTGAATAATTATTTGATAAAAATTTCTATTTTTGGCCACGAAGGATTATGGATTGGAATTTATTAAGATAGGTCACAAAGTTTTGTGATTTATAAATTTCAATTAGGTGTTTATAAAATAGGTTTAAGGAGGATTATTAGGATAAGATATGGGCCAAAGTATTAGCTTAAAACCAACCCATGACCTCACCCCATTTTCGGCCATTTGGGGCCTAGTCGCGAAGCCCAAAGGAGGAGGAGAAATCGCCGGCCCATTGCTGGCCCAAGCCCAGCCGAAGATGGAGGCCCATCTTGCATGAAGAAGGCCATGTGTTTCCTCCTAGCTGCCAAGTGTAGGCCATGCAATTAGTAATCATTGCTAATGATGAGTAAGAGAGGAATGAAAAGAAAAGAGTGGCCGGTTTAGGGAGGGGGTGTCGTCTAAAGTGAGAGAGAGAGAGAGAGGGAGAGAGAGAGCTACTGAGAAGGAGAGTGAAACTGAGAGAAAGGAGGAGAAGGCCGCTTGAAGGAGGAAGCCGTTCGTCCGTCGCTCGTAGCCGTCTCCCGTGCGTCCGTCGCTTGTCGCCACCGTGTGCTCGTGTTTGCTCGGTCTAGAGGCAAGTTGGGATCCATATTCTGCTCTTGCATGTTGTATCTTGCATATGTGTTTGAATGGTGATGAATCTCGGACGTTTAGGGTGTAAGAAACTGAAGCTTTGAGTGTGTTGTTTTGAAATGGTAAGCTGTTTTCGAGTATACCGCCTGGCCCAGAATGTTGTAGAGGTTTGCATGCGGGGTTTGAGTCGGATTTTGGCTTTGACTTCTTCACGAAAGTTGTAGAAAACATCTCAAAGTATAACATAATAAAATTTGAGACAAAATGGCTGAGTGTTAAGGGGTGAAACCCTTCTTCTACGAAAACGCTAGATCTGAAACTGTTTTGTTGATCTCTTGGTGGTTTTGTGTGTTGCATGTCACTTTTTACTGAGAATTTCACTTCGACTTCTTCACAAAATTTGTAGAGAATATCGTGAAGACTAACATACTCAAATTTGAAGTAAAATGAACAAGTTTATCCTAGTGAATCGATTTTTCCTTTGAAGACGATAGATCTGGAAGTGTTGTACTGGACTCCAGCGACTTCGTGAACTATAAAGTGACTATCCTTTGAGAATCTCACCTAGATCCATTAATGAAAGTTGTAGTGGACCTCTTGAGGCAAAACATATCAAAAAATTAGAGGAAATAAAGGAAGATAAGTAGGTGAAACCTTGATTTTTCGGAGACAGCTAAACCTGGACTGTTCGGTACTAGGAAGAGGGGTTTCGACCGTCCATAGTTAATTATCTAGGACGAATCTGGCCTGGATTTCTTCATGAAAAATCTGCCTTAGGGTCTTTGCTACAACATACTCAAATTTCATAATTTTTTAAGGTCATTAGAGTATTTAATCGGAATTATTCCAAAAACCGAGTAATCTGTCGCGTTCGGTTTAGTCAGTCTCAATGCATGGGTCATATCATTTTATATGAAAATCTTTTGGCAAAGTGTTCTTCACGAAGTATATTTTTTTTATGTCTTTCCTATGACATATTAAAATTTCATAATTTTTGAAGTTCATATACCTATTTAACCAAAAATATTTCAGAATCTGTGCAAGCTGTGTTGATAGAATAGAAATGCTGTGATGCGTGATCTATATCGAATTGTATGAGGGTCTTTTGATGTAGTGTCCTTTATGAAACATTTGCCTTTATGTCTTGACTATAACATGTTCGATTTTCATAAATTTTGAAGACCATTTGGACATTTAATGGAAATATTTTCTAAAACTGTGCAAGCATGGATTATACAAATTTCAAATGCTGGAAATTGTGATTATTCTGCTTTGGATGAGCCCTATTAATTATATTGATTGAGGTGATTGAATATTGCTGAGCATGTGATGATAATTGGCATTGCATATAGAATCAAATGTCGAATTTGCCTTTGTTGCCATTACATCATGTGCCATGCTGATTGTGAGACATAAATTGGAGAACATGAATTATGGTGAATGAGGAAACTGTTGGAGGCGGCCAATAATGCCCTGGGAGTGTTAGGATGCCCGGGATGGGGGGTGCCGGATGCCCGGATTGTATTGAGATACATGCTCGGATGTCCTCGGGAGTTTCGAGATGCCCGGAATGGTTGGGTGCCGGAAGCCTCGAAGGTTTGTGCCCGGAGAATGCCTCGTGATGCCAGTTGGGATGCGAGATGCCTGGAATGTGGGGGTGCCAGATGCCCGGTGGTGTGTGTGCCGGAGGTTCTCTCGTGATGCCAGGTTGGGGTGCGAGTAATAGAATGTGGTATGCAATTACTGATCCCGGGAAAGAAAGATGTGGTGATCAAATTGAAAGATAAAAAGTGGAAATTGAATCATGCACATATGATATGATGACATACGTATGGATGTGTGACATGATGATGATGAGTGCATGGTTGTATGTGCACCTATGGCATGATGATATATGTGTGACATGATGATGATCACCTATGGCATGATGATATATGTGTGACATGATGATGATCACCTATGGCATAATGATATATGTGTGACATGATGATGATGAGTGCATGGTTATATGTGCACCTATGGCATGATGGTACATGTATGACATGATAGTAATGAGTACATGAGCATGTGTGTACATATGGTATGATGACATATGCATGGCTTCAAGGTAAGTTATGCTTGGATGCATGAATGACATGTATTGTGCTATGATTGTTATGACTGTATTATGTGATGCATTGAGTGGTTTATTGGATCTTTTACCTGCTAAGTGGCTGTACTCACCCCTTCGGGGACCAACATTTCAGATTAGAAAGATGCCGCCCCCTACTATTACGCGGGGCACCTTTTATGGCCTCCCATCTGATGTAGAGGTAGAGTGTACGGAGATCGACTGCGTTACCATCCCTGGTCTGACGTTTGTGCGAGTGCGAGTGCTGGTCATGTACGATGTGGGCCTGGCTGGGGGCCCAATCATTCAGGAGCTTCTGTCGGTTCATGTCCGCTAAGATGGAGTGTTTAGGGGAATGTTGTCGCCACCACTGCCCGACGCACCAGGATGGGTGTGATGGCCACGTGAGGGGTAGAGAGCTGATGTTTCTTTTTGGGAGTAGCCGACACTGATAGATGGAGGATGACATGTGATTGTTATAGGGGTTGAAATATCCTTTTAGGATGTGGCCAAGTGTAGCTGAAAATCTTGGCTTTCTTTTGTTGTATCGACCTGAGAAAATCCATCATGAAAATATGTAAATAAAAGTGGCTCGGCTTTATCTTTTCCTAAGGTACTTAGTGGTGTGTATTGTATCATGATTGTTGGAGGGAGAGATGGTGATGTTAAATTATGCTTCCGCTAATAAGTTGCGCTGGGACCGTTTTAAAAAAAAAAATGCCTATGAACTACGATGCTCCTACTAAGAGATGTAACTAGTGTTCATTAGGTATAGCGATAGGTACCTGTGGCGACCTAAGGTGTTTCGGGGTGCTATAGAAATAGCTTTGCTTACCAAAAGATGGAACATCGAAAGGACCACATATGTTAGTATGTATAATCTCAAGAAGCTCTTTGCTTCTTGTGGCACATTTCTTAATGTGTTTTGTTTGTTTACCTTTAATACAATCAATACACACTCCAAGGTTAGTAAAATCCAAATTTGGAAGAATTTCATTCTTCACTAATCTTTGCATTCTTTTCTTGGATATATGACTCAAACGTTTATGCCATAAGTAAGCAGAATTTTCATTCACCAAATTTCATTTAGTGCCAACATTATGATGCAAGGTCATTAATGTCTCAACAAAAGTATTATCAAGTCTAAATTTGTAGAGACCATCATATAAAGTTCCAGTTCCAATAAGAGTATCACTCTTAAATAGACTGAAAGATTTAGATCGAAACTTACAATAAAATCCCGCTACATCAAGTCTTGGCAAAGAAACTAAATTGCAAGAAAATGTAGGTACATAAAGGGTTTGAAACAAATCCAAATAATGCAAAGTATCTAAGATCAAACGGTAAGTGCCAATGCCTTCAACTGGAGCTTTGTTTCTGTTCCCCGTAATTACATAACTTTCATTTGGCTTTATAGTTTGGATCGTAAGAAATCCCTGCATCGTATTTGACACATGAGTGGTGGCACCGGAATCAATCTACAAAGTATTATGAGGAACTTCAGTAAAGTTTGATTCAAAACATACTAAAGCACAATGCTTACCTTTCTTTTCGAACCAAGTCTTATATTTCAGACAATCTTTCTTCAAGTGTCCAATTTTGTTGCAAAAATGACACTTAATAAGATTGCGTTCCTTCTTGTGGATTTGAGAAGCCTTTGAAAAGTCATTCAAGATGTGTAGTCCTTTCCTTTTGCTCCTTCCACCTTTTCTCTTGAAATTCTTTCGAACTTCTTAATGACTTGAGAGATGAACAGAATAAGCCTTTTGATTCTTTATCCTTATTTCCTCTTGAACTAGCATATTGACCAATTCATTTACATTCCACTTATCCTTTATAGTGTTGTAATTAATTTGAAATGTCCCATATTGTTCACGAGGCAAGGAATTAAGTATAAATTGTACTAAAAAGTACTCATCCACATTCATTCCCAAAGTCCTTAACTTTGCAGCTAAATTCGTCATCTCAAGTATATGCTCATGCATGGTACGCGAACCATCATATTTCATGGTGGTTAGTGTGCTCATCAATGTACCAGCAAGTGACTTATCAGCAGTTTGAGAACGTTCTTCCACAAATTTCATAAATTCCTTTGCATTGTTAGTCTTGGGAAGAGAGGTCTGTAAGTTGTTTGCAACTGTCATTCGCATAAACATTAAGCTCAATTTGTTCGATCTTTCCCAAGCTTTATGGAAAGACTTTTCATCATCGCTACTTTCATCAGTAATAGCAGCTGGTTTCTCAGCTTGAAGCGCTAAATCAAGATCCAGGACACCTAAGTGAAACTAGACTTGTTCACTCTAATTAGGAAAATTTATCCCATTAAATAAGGGAACGGATGAGGCGTGCGAATGGAGTGAAACGGGTACAGATATTGCAAATGTGCAAGAAAATACTCATACATTAATGCTTTAAGAATATCACCTAATCAGATTCAAACTAAACGACACATGTATATCATAGTTCTCATTTGGGCGATCCTATGACATACATACATACATACATATATATATATACCATAATGATGCTAATAACTTTTATTTGATAATTGTAAATATATCTTATTAAAATTTATTTGCTATCTTTGGATATACAAATAAATTTAACAAGTCATATTAATTATCAACCATCATGTTCATGAATTATAAGAAAATAATTAACCTTTGGGTTAATCCCTAAATTCTTATAATAAATAAACTTCAATATACCCATAGCTCCAATAATGATATAAAACATATCAATTTCATATATAGCATTAATTAATCATGGGTAATTAAATAAAATAATTTACAATATCAAAAATTCAAAAGACTTCAAGGTTCGGCCACTTTGGTGACTAACAAACCATTCATAATATGAATTTTTAATATTGTAAAATACAAACATTTACCAAATTGCACACAAGGACAAAATCGTAATCAAAGCATAAGGGTAAAATCGTAAAATCATAATTCTATAAGGGCAGAATCATAAATTTATAATCTAGGGGCAAAATGGTAAATAATCAGTGATGGCAGAATCGTAATTATAAATTAAACAGGGGCAGAACAATAAATAAATTGTGAGAAGGACAAAATAGGAATTTAAAAAAATGGCATAGGGGCAAAAACGTAAAAAGGGCGGGCGGGGACATCAGGCGTGTGCCGAGCACGCGCCTTCATCCGCCGCGGGCACGTGCCCCGCACGCGCTTGCAACTGCGCGGGAAATCCCCGGGCGCGTGGATCCCACGTGCGTAGTGCTTGCGTGCGCGTGATGGCGCGTGGTGCGTGGGTTCCACACGCCTGCAAATGCAGCGCGCGCGTGGAGCCCACGCGCCTTCTTCCTCGTGCCCGAAACGCGTTTCTTCGCCGTTTTTCGCCGTTCCGCCGTGGTTTCGCCGGCCGTTTCTTCTCCGGCAGCCCATCCCAGACACAAATAAATAATGGATTTTGAAGAGCATGCCGGTACGACCACATGGGTCCAAGTTTCGGAGAAAATAACCAAGAAATTGGCCCCAAATCAAAGCAAAATTTCTCAGAACACAAAAACTCCACCACCGCCGCTTCCACCGCTCGATTAGCCTCCGGCGAACATCGATATACCGGAAAAACTCATGGCTAATGTTCCTCATGGCAGTGCGACCGTATGGGTCCGAAACCAAGCGGTGGGTCGCCGGATTTTGCTCGGAATCGAAGAGTTTCTATCTTGCCCTTAAAATTCCGAATTCCTGCATTTTTGTCCTTAAAATTCCGAATAACTCCATTTTCATCCTTTTCTCCATAAAAAACATTCCATCATTCGGATTTTCTTTAATAGAACCCTCCGAAAACATTTTAACAACAAAAAATAGTACGAACAGGATTGTTCAATGAATCATCATACATAAACCATAATAATTCTATAAAAGGAAAAATCATGAGATCATAAACCACACTCTGATACCAATTGTTAGATTATACATATAATACTTTGATGCGGAAATACAAATAAAACAGTGATCTTTTGATCTTTATGATTTTCACAATTAGATGAAGATATACCTTTATCCATAGCATTGCACTTGATGATGATCGTTGTAGAAAACCGAAGAATCTCGAACCAAAAGAAGAAATCCGATTTCTCTCTCTTAACCCATTAAACCTTAATGTATTCTATCGATGGAGGAAAGAATACCAAATTCCTTTATGTTATTGTTGTTCGTTGTGGGTGGAGAGTGGACCAGACTCTATTTATATGTTCGTTGAAAATGTGCATTTCATCAGAGCGATATACCCTTTCATTTTATTAGAGTCACAACTTCTCGTAACCAATAATTATTTATTTTATAGCGTTTCAATAATTATTAAACTATATAATAAATCATATCATGTGGGTCACAATAATTCTTACAATTGTACCAACAAAACTCGTTAACACGATTTCCGCTGTTGCTGCTACTACCACCACCATCATTGCAACCCGTGTTGTTGCGTATGGTCACATAGTGCCTGCGGCCTGCTAGTACGTTTTCCACGTCGAACGTAGACCAGTGATGGCTTTATGTGATGGGCCTAAGTTGGCCCGTCCGCCCATGTTGGGCCTAAAAGCCCGGCTCACAAGATTAGGGCCCATGGATGAAGGGGTACGTTTCTTTATTTTTTGGAGGGACGTATATAAGGGAGGAAAGAGAGGGAGAATGTACCTTTTTGATATTACGTACGTTCCTCTCCCTCTCTCCCTTCAAAAGAAAAAACAAGAAGAAAAGGCGACGCCCTCTTCCCTTCAAGGCAAAATCAACGTCATCGGATCGAACAGGATCGTTTTATCTTCCTCTTATCGGCGTTGGTGTTTAATCTGTGGCTGACAAGGTATGCTCGATTCTGTGGTGTGCTTTAGGATCGGTGATACATGTGAATTTCCCGGGCTCGTCTTCCGCATTCGTTTTAGGGGTTCGATTTAATGTCGAATCCGGTTTTTGGGAATCCAACATTCCCAACATTGGTATCAGAGCCCGAGTTCATGTTTTCTTGACCCCTTTCATGTTTATGACTGATTTTTAATTGATTTTTCGTGAAAATAATCAGCCGACACGGATTGGGGCGAAAAATCCCGACACCCGAGCACTGTTCATCCATTTTTTCGAGTTTCTGTAAGTCGAAATCGATTTATGATGGCATAGGATGAAAGAGCTCGTCGAGACGAGTCCGTTATCGGGTCGACCGCCATCGGGCGACGTCGCACGCGCCTGAAGCGCTGGCTTAGCTAGCGCATGCGCCACACGCGTCGGTGGTGAACTGGCACGTGCGCGACGCCGCCGGCTGGTGAATCGGTACGCGCCGGTCGGCGAACCGACACGTGATGACGTCACCCAACGGTCAGTAACCGCTGGGATGACATCATCGATGACGTCATCGCCGGTGACAGTTGGCCGGCCGGCGACCCGACCCGATCGGCGAACCAACCTGACTCGAGACGCGACTCGACCCGAGGTCCGACCGGTCCGACCAGCCCGACCGGTCCAACCGGTTCGACGACCTAGCGACCCGACCGTTGACCGTTGACCGACAACCGTTGACCGTTGACCGACGACCGTTGACCGCTGATCGTTGACCGTTGACAAAAAAAGAAAAGAAAAGGAAAAGTATGTGTTTCTTTTTCAATTAAGTCTATGTGGATTATATGTGATCCCTTATTTGTTATGCATTTGTTGCAGGAACAATGCCTCCCCTAAGGTTGCGCACACTTATTCGCGCAATTACCGATGAACAAAAGGAAAGGCTTTCTAAGTTGATAGGCGGCGACGGATCATCGATGGGAGAGTGGTGACTTAATTGATCACGTCCTTGAAGTCAACGGGAAAATTCAAAAGGTCATATGGAATGGTCGTCCTATGCCACAATGCCCGAGATGGTGCGATTTTTCATGAACACCCTTCTACCGTAATGGCAAGGAGTGTTGAATCGCATATGGGATGTCAACAAAGCTGCCTCATATAGGAAAATTGTGATGGATTTTATAGATGATTATTATTGGATTGTTACAAGGGAAATATCAAGAAATTAAACAAAAGAGGATCTTTCCCAGTTCGTGTACTGACTTGGTGTTAGATGTAGAGGCTGGTCTTTGTTAAGTGTGCTTTATGAACGTCTTATGTAATGTTTATTACCTGATTGTTGTTGATGTAGCAACTGATATGTTAGTTGTATTATGTGAAATCATTATTATTATTCTATTGGATGTAAAATATTATTTACTTTCTGTTATTGTTGATTACTGTGGGTAGTTCATAGAAGTTTTTTTGTAGCTTCATAGAATTTATTTTGCATAAGACAATTATATTAATGATAGTTTTGAGTTAGGATTTTTTGGAGGATGATTGGAAACATAGTGACCTTTTGATTCTGAAACCTTACTTGAAATTGTTCATTAATATGATAGGTCTGTGCAAAATGGATGCATAAATGATAGGCATTAATAATTCTTGCTTATATGTCTGATGTGTTCAGATCAATGGCTTCAGCCACAAAGAGCATAGTTGCCGAGCTGAACAAAGGTGAAAAGCTCAATGGCGATAACTATGAAATATGGCACATGAAAATCCAATATGTACTGTAAGAGCAAGAGGCACTAGAAGCTCTTAACTTGACCATGGTAGAACCTGAAGAAGGAAACACTGCACAGCACAAGAGAGATAAGGAAGCATTTGCTGCATGGAAAAGAAAGAACTCTCTTGCTCGCATTACGTTGCTGAGTAGCATGGAAAATGATGTCATGCGAGAGTTTAGGCGTTTTGAGAACGCCAAGGAAATGTGGGAAGCATTGGCAGCAAGATTTGGTCATATTTTGGTGACTAGACTGAGGCAGCTCACTATTAGGTTTGACTCTTATAAGAAGCCTCATGGTCGGAACATGAAGCAACATCTTAGAAAGATGTCAAACATGATAAATGAGCTGAAAGATGCTGGCCATGTCTTGACAGATGAGCAGCAAGTGCAAGCAGTGATTCGTTCCTTGCCTCAGAGTTGGGAGCATATGAAGGTGCACCTGACCCATAATGAAAATATCAAAACATTTGAGAATGCAATGCGTCATCTTGAGCTGGAAGAGGACCGCCTCTTGGTGGCTAAGCCAGAAGATGAAATTTATCATGCTGGTTCTAGCTCACATGGAGTTTCGAGCTCCAAGCGCAAACGTCCTAACTGGTTTGATAAAGGGAAAGGCAATGAAGCAGGTCTTTCAGGGAAGAAGCCTAAGCTTAACCAACATGAGAGAGGAAAGCGTCCTCGAATGAAGAAGCTTGCAAGGGTGAAGTGTTACAACTGTGACAAGAAGGGTCACTATGCTCGCAACTGTCGTGAGCCAAAGAAGGTATACACCCCTTGTACTTTTCAGAACTTTGCTTTTGTGTCGAGTTCTGTATTTTTGACTGAGTCTAATCCTTTGTGGACTATAGATTCAGGAGCGACATACCATGTAGCGAAGGATAGAGAATCCTTCGTGGAATTCCGACGAGTACTAATTGGAACTAAGTGGATCTATGTGGGAAACAACTCTAGAGCTGAAGTGAAAGGAATTGGCACTTGCCAACTGAACATGCGTAGTGGACGCACTTCATTCCTACATGATGTATTGTATGCTCTAGAGATTCGTTGGAATTTAATGTCTGTTTTAGTGTTGGTTAAATTAGGTTTTAATATGAACTTCCATAATAGAGGTGTGGATTTGTTTTTGGATACAAATTACTATGGTTGTGGTTATTTTCTGGATGGTTTCATTGTATTAGATATTAACTATGTTAATATAAATGTTTGTTATTCCCTTCTCACGTTTCATAATTCATATGATAATGATGTGAATGTGTGGCATGCAAGACTTGGTCATATTAGCCAACAACGTATGAATAGATTAGCCAAAGAGGGCTTGTTGGGCAACATTAAAAAAGTCGATTTGCCCATATGTAAGCATTGCCTAGAAGGGAAAACGACAAGGAAACCATTTGGAAAAGGTAAAAGAGCTGAATTTCCTCTGCATTTAATCCATTCTGATGTCTATGGTCCAATGAATGTGAGAGGAAGGCATGGGGCTGTTTATTTCATCAATTTATAGATGATTATACTCGATTCGGATATGTTTATTTGATTTCTCATAAATCTGAAGCGTTAAGTTGTTTCAAAAGGTTTATGAACTTGGTAGAAAATCAATTAGACAAGAAAATAAAAGCATTAAGATCCGATCGAGGTCGAGAATATTTATCTGATGAGTTCAGAAAATTATGTGATGAAAAAGGAATAGAAAGATAGTTGTCTATTCCATATACTCCTCAACAAAATGGTGTTGCGGAGAGAAGAAACAAGACCATACTGGAAATGGTTAGGTCCATGATGGCGCATGCTAACTTACCTATCACTTTTTGGAGTGATGCGTTGTTAACTGCTGCCTATATACTTAACCGAGTGCCTTCCAAATTAGTTACTTCCACTCCATATGAGTTATGGATAGGTAGAAAACCGGACTTAAGTTTTCTTAAGCCATGGAGTTGTGCTGCCTATACTCATGAATTCTCTCACAAGTTTGGGAAATTGGGTCCCAGAGGAAAGAAGAGTATTTTCATAAGATACTCGGAACACTCGAAAGGGTATGTGTTCATAGGTGAGCAGGAAAGTGGGAGTATAACTGAATTTGAATCACGGGATGTCACATTCTTAGAGGATGAATTTCCTAAGAAGGGCGAAATAGGGGAAGATTACTCCCTATTTGAAACTTTGGATCAAGATAATGATATTAGTGGAGTTCGTCCAAGTGGGAGTAATACGAGAAGTGATGAATTGAATTCAACTCATTCTCAATTACAATCACATGATGAGACGACATCATCATTATCTAATCCAAGTGGGAGCATAATGGGGAATGATGTGCAAAGTGTACAATCTCCCATACGGCGAACAAGTCGCCAAAGTATTCCCCGTTGACGTTTTGATATTGAAAGGGAAACTTTTATGATTGCTCCGCAAGATGAGGATGAGCCAAGAAATATTAATGAGGCTCTAAATTGCCATAGTAAGGAGAAATGGATTCATGCAATGGAAGAGAAAATGGAGTCAATGAAATCAAACCAAGTCTGGGAACTAGTTGATCTTCCAAAAGGACGCAAAGCTATTGGGAACAAGTGGGTTCTCAAAATAAAGCGAAAGGCTGATGGCTTGATAGAAAGGCATAAGGCTCGCCTTGTAGCGAAGGGGTATAATCAACAGGAAGGAATTGATTATGAGATACATTTTCTCCTATAGTGAGATTTGCCTCGATTCGCATTATTCTGGCAATAGTGGCTAGTATGGATCTTGAGTTACATCAAATGGATGTAAAGATTGCTTTCCTCAATAGAGAATTAGAGGAAGAAATATATATGGAACAACCTGCTGGTTTCATAGTGAAAGGCCAAGAAGAAAAGGTATGTCGATTTTTGAGATCGATATACGGCCTTAAGCAGTCATCGAGACAATGGTATATACGTTTTCATAATGCCATAATGGCATATGACTTTACAATGATAGATGATGATCATTATGTATATATCAAAAGATCCAAGGATCAATTTGTGATCATATCATTATATGTTGATGATATACTAATTGTCGGAAGCAGTATGGAGCTTGTCAATACTGTCAAGAGTTGGTTATCTTTCAACTTTGAGATGAAGGATATGGGTGAGACTGCATACATTCTTGGAGTTAAGATTTCAAGAGATCGTTCAAAGAGATCGTTATCTCTTTCGCAAGAAACATATATAAACAAGGTTCTTGAATGATTTCGTATGCAAGATTGTAAACCCATAGACACTCCTATTGCAAAAGGTGAAGGATTGAGCCATAGAGTGTGTCCAAGGACTCCACAAGAGAAGGAACAAATGAAACATGTTCCTTATGCTAGTGCTATTGGGAGCTTGATGTATGCTATGATGTGTACAAGACTTGACATATGTTTTGCAGTTGGAATGGTGAGTAGATACCAATCTAATCCAAGTCCAGCACATTGGAAAGCCGTTAAGAGAATACTGAGGTATCTGAAGGGAACTGCTGATTACAAGTTGAACTACCAAGGAAAGGATCTGCGACTTGAAGGTTATTCAGATGCTGATTAGGGAGGAGATTTAGATGAAAGGAAATTTACCTCTGGATTTGCTTTCTTACTGAACAATGGCACCATATCATGGAGCAGTAAGAAGCAAACGTGTATAGCCTTGCCCACGATAGAAGCTGAGTTCATGGCATTATCAACAGCGGTACAAGAAGGAGTTTGGCTTAAGAGATTTTTGGATCATTTAGGTGTTATTGAGAAAGCTGTAAATCCATTATTGGTTAACTGTGATAGCCAATCAGCTATAGCGTACACCAAAGATCCAAAATATCATGGCAAGACCAAACATATAGATACCAAGTATAACTTTGTCAAAGATATGGTTGCACGAAAGGATGTGAACTTACAGTACATATCTACGCATAGAATGGTAGTAGATCCTATGACAAAGCCAATACCTAGAGATGTGTTTTGTGGTCATGTAAAATCTCTAGGATTGCGTAGAGTCTGATGTACTGGATTGTAATTTCCCTGAGTTGTTCACATTTATGAACTTGTGTTTTTTCATTATTAATGCCTATGAATCTTTGTTTGATCTTTATGCATCTTAATGCTTAGTGCATTACTTTAAGTTGAGAAAGTATGTCGGACAGATAAAATATTAGCCTACTCACATGGGTAATCGCCTCTATTTACTATGTGATAAATAGAGATGAGACTGTTTTTAAGCTTGTTATCTAGGTGATAATTGAGAGCTCAAGCTTAAAATATATATGTCGCCTTAACTAAGTGTTAAGGTGATGACATAATATTTACTATGTCCGAAAGTAAAATAATCTACATATTTTACTTTATCTGTCTATGATGCCAGATGTGAGTTCTGATGAATTTTTTGTGAATGAGTAGATACATGAACTCAAGTTAGACATTGGGTATGTCTGAACTATCATCTGTACGGTATTGAAGGAAAAGACATACGCTCCATGGGAAATGAGTTAATACCGTAATACGTATTTCATACTACGTATGCATGAGACGACCAATCAGAGTGGCAAAAGTTTGATCTCAACTTTTATGCCATGTGAGACTCTTGAGGAAAAGAGTTCATCAATTTTAGTGCCCTCATGACTTTTACTTATTCTCAAGATTTCTATTTAGTGTTTGCTATCTTAGGATGTTGCCAATGGTCATGAGTTGATTCGATCTAATGGGACATTTCTAGAAAAGCAAGTTAAACTGAAATTGAGAGTTTGAAGGAAAGAGGAAGATCGAATATGGAGAATCACATTCGAAGTTTTGTGTTCACTGGTTGACCAATTATGACTGTCTTTGGGATAATCATAATTGTGAATACAATATATATATCATTGTTTAAAAGAGATCAAGAGAGATATAAATGTGATTGATCGATCTAGGGTACTGCATACTAAATCTACTCAGAGTGTGATGCCCATTGTGAGTTGCTATATATTCCTAACAGATGCATAGCAATGAGCTCTTAAAGTATGCTGGTCGCACGGATTATTCACCGGTATGAATGTTGAAGAGAGGTAAAGAGAATCCTGTTCAGCCCACCATGTGCGAGTGGGAGATGATGGTTTTATGTGATGGGCCTAAGTTGGCCCGTCCGCCCATGTTGGGCTTAAAAGCCCGGCTCACAAGATTAGGGCCCATGAATGAAGGGGTACGTTTCTTTGTTTTTTGGAGGGACGTGTATATAAGAGAGGAAAGAGAGGGAGAACGTACCTTTTTGATATTACGTACGTTCCTCTCCCTCTCTCCCTCCAAAAGAAAAAACAAGAAGAAAAGGCGACGCCCTCTTCACTTCAAGGCAAAATCAACGTCATCGGATCGAACGGGATCGTTTTCTCTTCCTCTTATCGGCGTTGGTGTTTAATCTATGGCTAACAAGGTACGCTCGATTCTGTGGTGTGCTTTAGGATCGGTGATACATGTGAATTTCCCGGGCTCGTCTTCCGCATTCGTTTTAGGGGTTCGATTTAGTGTCGAATCCGGTTTTTGGGAATTCGACATTCCCAACAACTAGTAACGGAACATGTAATCGTAGGCCTCATGGGGCAGCATCGTCAACTTCGTCATCAAAACGTCGTCCTCCTCAACGACCCTGCTGAGTGTTGGTTGGTAGTGCGATGGGAACTGGAGAGGCGGCAAGTTGTCTCGGATTTCAATCAACTGGCTGGTGACCTGGTGAGGAATGTTTCGTGCACTGTCCGTGTCTTTGGCCGCTTTGATCGGGAGGAAGTCATAGAAAAGCGTCTTCTTAAACGAGATTTGGTGGGGTCCGTTGTTCGGTGGAGACTTATTGGAGCCGGAGGGATCAGCTTGGTTCGGTTCTGCAGGTGGCGCTGATAGAGTGTTGCTCAACTCGGGAACACCTCGATTCAGTTCTGCAGGTGGGGACAATTGGACGTTGCTCGGCTCAAAAACATCATTCTTCGGGAAAGAGTTGCCCATCTTTCTGGATTCTCTTTACTTGCCGTGGTCTGAGCTTCCAATAGGGTATTCGAAAATGGTGATCTTGATGGAAAGACTTCTCTGCAATACGGAACCACCATGAAAATCTTACTAACGCACAAATCTTTGACCCCACGTTTTAATTTGCTGAGTGAAAAAGATAAACCGAACAAAACCCTAAGAAGCTTTTTTGCGCCTTTTCTGGATCACCTACGATAAGTTTTTTTTTGAAGCAGTTTATCTTCGTACGTAAACGATTATTGCACACATCAAGAAGTGCTGGTGTGGTCTACGGAACCAGAGATTCTGGGTTCGATCCCCAGTGGAGTCGCTTCTCCTCGTTTACTTTACTTACCAAAAAAAAAAAAAAAAGAAGAAGTGCTGGTGTGGAACATCGTCTATCTATCGGGAAGCAACCATGCAACGAGCTTGCAATTCAAGAAAGCTAACCAGACCAAGAAATCTCGAACAATGTAACCTAGTAAATCGAAGAACTTCAACGCAGGCTTCTGCTCTTCACTGGGGACGAAGAACGAGGATTAAACTTCGATGGATGGCCCCGTTCGTTCGGCGATCAAAATGCACGAGAATGCTCCGATGGCTGGAGAGAATATGGACTGAGGAGATGGTTCAGTTGCGATGGACTTGTGAAGAAGGTAGGCTATTGGAGAAATCTTAACGAAAGAAGTTGAGGGTGAGTTTATCTAGTCTTACCGACTCTGTAGCCCCAATATGGCGATCAAGTCCGCGAAGGCTTTTATAATGTGATCATCAATTAATCTATCGTAAATCACATATAAAGAGGAAAGTGCATATATATCTCGTAAATTCCGATTTCCAAAATGAAAATAAAATCTCTTGTTTAGAGAAAGTGTACTTTTCACTAGTAAAATACAATATATTTTATGGTAAATTGCTTTCCTTCAGAGTAGAGTACGGTTATTCATCATGATAAATTGTATTTGTTTGCAATAAATCTTCTAAGTTTAGTCAATATAACTTCAAACTAAGAAGTTCACCGACAATCGTTGTGGATAACGGGCATGAATTAGGGGAAAAAATTATTTGTTCAAAGTAAGTCTTTCTATATGAAATAATATCACATTCAAGCAAAACCTCTTACTTGATAAGTTAATCTCGCTACAAGAAATATTGAATTATTGTTGAACAAAATTGAGAGAACAAGATGTGAATTTTGGCGGCGGTCGGAATTCACCGACCACCAATGTAAATGGTGCAAGTTGCATATGAATGTTATGTGACTCTCGACCTAATAATCATTGATTTTAGAGAAGAATCAAGATCCTCCCCCTTTCTGTGCGGTAAATTGACATTAGCAAATAAAATAATTGAGAGTCCCGATTTACACAAATTATGAGGACAAATTTTTTAATTTCAAATACCCTCAAATTTGAAAATAAATAAATTTTATATTGGTCCATACTTTAAGAAGTATCAACAATGGGAATGGTCGTTTTGGGAACGTGGGTTAAAACTTTGTTTGTTCTGGGAATGGGTTTTGATTTTTTTCCTTACTTGGCTTGTGCGATTCATTGATGTCAACTATTTAGATCTTAAAAGAGGTTGGCGTATCGTTTCATTTAGGAAGGGTAAGTAGCTGATGCTATTGTAACCTAAAAAAAATTGTCAATAAACTCTAAAATATAACGATGGATCTTGCAAGCAACTGTTTAAGTACATTAGTTAAAACCATAAAAAAATAGAGATGAAGTATATCAATGTAATTTCAAAATTAAACGCGACTCTTTTAACAAATGTACCTTCTTCAAATAAAAATGGTGATGGTTCGAAAGCACGATAAATGAGACTTAGTAAATGCCCAGAAAACACTCTTTTAACATTTTCCTCTAATATTTTGCCTTCAAAGCTCCCCCTGAATTCAAACCATGGTTTGATTGTTTTCTTCAAAGTATCACTCCATTGTCTTACCAACCATCAAGATATCTTGCACGACGGGCAGAGGCCAGTGACGGAACATGTAATCGAAGGCCGTGTGGTGCGAGAAAAGCGGCTTCCCCGTGAAAATGTCTTCCTCATCGATGACCTTGATGAGGGTTGGGCAGTACCTGGGGAGTGAATGTTCATATCGGATTTCGATCAGTTGCCAAGTGACCTGGTGGGGAATGTTCTGGGCCTTCTCAGCATCTTCGATGGCTTTGCTCGGGAGGAAGTCATAGAAAAGCGTCTTCTTCATAGGAGCTTGGTCAACTTGGTTCGATGATTCTGGCCGTGGCGATGACTGGGCACTGCTGGACTCGGGAAAATCGGTCCATGGGAAAAAGTTGTGCATCTTCTTGATTTTCTTGTCGCAAATGTTGTTGGGTTCCAATGGAGGAGGCGGAAATGGTGATCTTGATGGAACCAATTTCCCCGTTATAAAGAAACATTCCTGAATGGAGTAATACAAATCTTCGATCCCTTTTGTTGCAACAAGAAACAATGAGAAGAAAATGCGAACCCTAATAAAGATAATCTTCATTAAGAAGAAAGCAGACGAGCAAGAAAATTAAATGAATGTGGACTTCTGGAAAACTAGCCAAAACAATGCAATCGGGTCCACCACTTGAAGTAGGAGGGTTGAATCGTTCGGTTTTTGACAGTTGATCGGCTCTTGATTTTTGAGCAGTCTGATGGACCTGATCTGCTCAAGAATACAATACAGCACTGCTCTTCTTCTTCAGAGATGAAGAATAGAGGAGTGTCGAAGGGTGAAGTGGAAAAAGGACTGAACTGTGTAAGAGAGATCACTTGTGGCGCGGTGAATGTTGCGTGTGCCTCTTCAAGAAACCTTTAACTAAAAGATCAGTTGGAGGTAAAGTTTCTGGTTTAACCGCTTTGGGCCTAAAGGGAGGTTGAGTCCTCTCAAATTCTTCTATTTTAAGGGGCGCTTCTGGAATATGGCTACGATAAAATCAAATCAACTATTTAAGGTTTGATTTTCCAATAATAAAAAAAGAGCTATGTCAGGGTTGGCCCAAATGAAACTGCTCCATATAATGGTGATATGCACATGATCACATTACATTGACTGAGAAAAATATATTGATCCAGTGACAATGTTACAATGATGGTCCCAACCTATAAATGGATCATTGATGTGATATCCCGAAATTTGGCCCCTATTTCAAAATATACCAAATGGTTATTTCGTCGATGCACTTATAGTTACTTTACCCTGAATTGATCACTCACAAGTTAACTAATTTATTAAGTGAGGCCGTAAAGGGTTAAAAACGTGAAATACTAGAGAATTCGATCAGGAATAAACCGCTCGACCATAATGATCGGCAATGATTAATACTATGCCGTATAAATCAATTAGTGAACAGATATAAATTGATTCGACGGAAGTGCGTAGTCAATTCGTGGGTGATTCCGCACGATTACGATATTCACGTCGAACGACGCTAAACCGATTTTCTATTGATATTGTATTTAGGGTACGTAATTGAATCCTCGCGATTACGTGACAACCAAGGGTCGTCTGTGATTCGAAGATGCACAGACGTGGATTGAAAATTATCGACCACGGGTTAAACGCGCGAGAACCCCTAAAAGCCACCTGATATATTATGTCGTACTACAATCGTGTTCGATCGATTATTAACCACGAAATTTAATTCAATTTCGGGTATCAAACTTTTGAGGGCTTTGAGATTTAATTATTGGACGTCGTCTCATTGTTCGTTGAATTATTGGCGAGTCCGAAATTTTCGGAAAATGAATTATCAGACAAAAAAAAAAAAAAAAAGGAAATTCGGATTAAGAGGTAAAATTGGAATTTTTGGACCAAAAATTATTGTTTTTAAGAAATTAGAATTTAGAAGATATTTGGGGAAAAAATGCTTGGCACAGAGGGTTTTAGGGGCAAGTGAGGTGAATGGTATGATGGGTTTTAGGAAATATCTTGGTAAACCTTTTGTTAATTTATTTATTTTTCCTCTCTCTCTCCTCCCATCCCTCATGTCTCCTCCCTCTGCTGACGCCACCCTCACCATTTTTCTTTCTCTCTTCCTCTTTTCCTTCTCTCCCCTTCTTCTCTTTTTTCTGCCCACGCCCATTTCCCTTTCATTTCCTTCCTCCCTTTCTTCCCCCTTATGCCTCTATCACTGAAAGTCTCATGTATGCACTGGTGTGTACACAACCGGATATTAGGTATGTTGTTGCAATTGTTAGTCGATACATGTCAAGTCCTAGTAAACAACATTGGGAGGTTGTCAAGTGGATACACATCTAGTTTGTGTTTGTATTTTGGTGATGAAAAACTGATACTTGAGGGGTTCACCGATGTGGACATGGCGGGAGATGTACATTCCAAGCGAACTACGTTTGGTTATTTAATGACTTTTGTAGATGGAGCTGTCTCTTAGCAATCAAGATTGCAAAAGTGCGTTGCACTATCCACAAAAAAGGCTGAATACATAGCTGGCATTGACGCTAGCAAAGAGAAATTGTGGATGAAAAGATTTTTACAAAAGTCGTGGTACAAGCAAGATGAGTATATTACGCATTGTGATAGCCAAAGCACTATTCATCTCAGTAAAAATTCCTCGTTTTATTCGACAACGAAGCATATTGATATTATGTATCATTAGATATTAGAAGTATTGCAAGAGAAGCAATTGAAGCTCGAGAAAATTCACATGAACAAAAATGATGCTGATATGTTGACAAATTGTCTCTCTACCTATGAAGAAACTAAAATTTTGTAGGAAAGAGGTTGGCTTATCGAAGTGATAAGAATGTTTAAGACCCTCCATGATGGGTTGGGGGGAGACTTGTTGGGAGCAACCCAACATGTTCAGGAGTCGATTTGAGATATCTCGAAAATTGTTCATCAAGATTACCTAATAGGAAGGGAGTCTTATTATGGTAGGATGCTGAAAAGGAAGAAATCTAAATAAGAATTAGTCTTATTTAGGAAGAATACCAAGAAAAAATAAATTCTGGTGATTGCCCAAATCAAAGGATTCAGTCAATCAAGGAGATTTCTAGTTGAGATGTGATTACCAAATCAAATAGGGAGGATTCCTAATTTGGATGGAGGTTTCTTAATATACCAGAAAATACTCCGAAGAGATCACAAGAATCTTCAATAACGTGAGTAAATACGAGAGTTTTATAGAGTTTTTCAAAAGAGGATATGCTTTGTGATAGTTATAAGGATTTATTGTGACAGCCCGAGGAAGGAGAATGGGTCCTCTCTAGTCCTCCATCGCTTAGGGGGGAGTCCTGAGCTAGTTTATAAGGCTTGGGGTCCCTCTAATTTGTGTGACGTGTTTTAAAGCCGTGAGGACTCAGTATCCAAAGCGGACAATATTACACAGTGGAGCCCGGGTCGTTACAAATGGTATCAAAGCCGACTCCCGACCGCGTGTGGGGGCCATAGCGAGGATGTTGTGCTTTTAAGGGGTGGAGAGTGTGACAGCCCAAGGAATGAGAATGGGTCCTCTTTAGTTCCACATTGCTTAAGGGGGGGGGGAGTCCTGGGCTAGTTTATAAGCCTTGGGGTCTCTTTAATCTGTGTGACACGTTTTAAAACCATGAGGACTCAGTGTCCAAAGCGGACAATATTACACAGTGGAGCCCGGGTTGTTGCATTTATTGTGAGAGAAATACCATTACAATCTTAATTGTAATCCTTTACTTATAGTGAAGAGTTCCTGGATTAGCATTCCATAGGTTTTTCCCATTTTGAGTTTTCCACGTAAATAATAGGTTTTTCATATTTTGAGTTTTTTGCGTAAATCATTTCTGGTGTGTTGTTATTCTTTTCTCTCATTTGCTATGTTATTTATGTTTTGCATATTAATCGATTTTGACAATTAGAATTCCACTGCGACGTCTCTCTTCTTTGCAAGCACCACAAGGCTTGCTAGATCGCTCTTTCAAGCCTGGATGCAATCAAAGGAAAACGAATCACAACTTCAAGCTCTATAATTTGACATACGTTGCTCTGACCATTGGTTCCTCCATCTTTTATCCTTTTGTTTTATTTTACTTTGCAGTGCCCTATGTTGGTAATTTGTTTATAAAACAAATGAAGAAGTGCCTTGTCCCACATCGAAAAAATGTGAGTGCGCACGTGTTACGGTTATTATTTTTTATTTATTTATTTGATTTCGAATTTTTTTATGTCTTTTCAACATAACTTTTGAGACGTACTTGTTCATTTTGCAACATTTCCCAAAATGTTGCCTTTATTCTGTTGCAACCTTTTGAAGGGTTGCCTCTATTGGAAAGACAAAGATAAGTACATTTGTTTTGAGATCAAACGCACATCTTCTTCCTTTTTCATTTTCTTTCAAAAGAAAATACAGCCATTGTTTTCAATTGTTTCTCATGAGAGACCCTAGAGAAATACTAGAATTGCTATCTAGTATTTTCATTTTAAGATTTTGTTATATCCTAGAGGAAATTTACCAGTGACCATTAGCAACATTGTGGGGCAAATAAATCCTTAAAGAAAGTGATATCACGTCTCAAAGTCTGACTTGATTACTCTAAAGATCCGACTTCATTGTTCTACCCAATTTGAAACCATATTTTCCCAACAATTTTAAGGATTTATTTGTGCAACAATGGAGTCGGAGGGAAGGAATTGATGGTAGAAAATGAGAGAGGCTGATCTACGCCACTACCAAGAACCAGGTTGCTATGAATCCTGCCGACACCATCTTTGATGCGAAGCAATTGATCGGGAGGAGAATCACTTACCCTTTGGTCTAGAGTAATATAAGGCATTGGTCGTTCAAGGTCATTACTAGTCCCGGCCACAAGCATGTGATTGTCATCAATTTCAAGGGCGAAGAGAAGCAGTTTGCTGAGTAAGAAATATCATCCATGGTCCTCACGAAGACACTTGTTTCCAAGTCGAACACTTTGCTTTCCAAGTGCTCCACACCACAGTTCTCCGCCGGTTCACTTATCTGCACCTTCAAATCGACGCGCTCTCCCAAAGAATCAACAACAAATGCTGACAGACTCTTAGACACGTGACTACCTCCTTGGCATTCAAATGCCATAAAAGGAATTCTCTAACCCTACAAGTGAATTCAAGGAATGAATTCGAATCCCCAAAAACCAGCAACTGGAGGATTGTCTACCTTCATGGCTGGTTTGTTCAATGTGATTATCACTAAGAACAGTTTCAAAGTGATGGGTTTGTGTCTCCATCTTGAAGTTGTTTGAGGAATTATTTGGAGACGCCCCATGCCTAAATTACAGTCGTGACTCTTGTTGGAGAAAACTTCCTTGAGTGTTTTGAAGTTGACAAAATGTTTCCATCAGTCTAGTCTGAAGACTTGCAGACTCTTTCATCAAAGTCTGAAGACCTCTAGACTGCCAAACTCAAGACCCAAAGTTTATCCTCATTGACAGTTTCTAGACCATCGAATAAGATTTATCCAGAACTGAATGTTTTATTAAGGATTTGATTCTATCGACTGGAGAAGATCTCTTGGCTGGATACAGCATGTCGGAATCCATTATTCAAATTGAGATTGATTCAGGGATTTTGGATCTGTTGATTGGCGAAGTATACTTGGAAGGTTCTACTTATGGAAACCCAGATCCTGATTGTATAGGCGAGCAGGAATGGTGGGCTATCGTCATATTCTTTAAATAGCTCAAAATCTTCCTAATTGATTATGTCCAACGGGTTGATTGGAAGAATTCTTTTAGTAAGTGCCAACGGGTGTGATGGCATGAAGGAGTATATAAGGAAGACGTTCCAGTTGTTCGAGTGTGTGCGCGATAGAAGAATTTCAAAATCTGAAGCTCCTTGTTCTTAGTTAATTAAATTGTTGAGCGAAATCTTGTACTCAAAAGAGAGTCTATATCTTTGTGAGACCTTAAGGAAGTGTAGCAGAGTCTCTACACTGTGGAATCAAGGAAGAACTTTACTGTAACAATTCTTTTGATTCATAGTGAAATCCAGCCAGTGGGCTGTTAGTGCGGAAGAGTGGACGTAGGCTTGGATCAAGCCGAACCACTATAAACTCTGTGTTCTTATTATCTTCTTTACGCTCTTTTACTTTGATCGTAATTCATTTAGTCTGCAAGAGTCTAACTTCCTTTTCATCATCTATTATTGATTAGTGTTGCACTCTTATCTTAGAAATTTGTTTTTACACCTATCACCCCCCTCTAAGTGCTCGTACTAGTTTTTACAACTCTAGCATAAGATCACACTCGCAATGGCACCCACCGGTCAGAGACGATCTCCTCAGTGAATTACCGTGACGCTTCGCCATACACACGCCATTGTTGCTGAGTCTTACCCCACGCTGCTCCTAGTTTTCGGGAAGGAGAAGGAAATGGAGATGGTGGTGATCGATCAGTGCATTGTGGGGATTTTCCTCACGTCTCTGGTGGGCCTTGTCCTACTTTACATCCTACACCGAAGGAACAGTGACGTGAGAACGAGGTTCCGAGGGAAGACGGAGATCATGTCATTATCCATGACGTGCACTGTGTGATACTGCAAATGGCAATTGCTCATCGGAAAATGCCTTCGACATTACCAATGTAATCATCATCAGCATCAGAGTTGCCGATTGCACTTTTGCGCACACCCTCAGCAAGGTATGTGATTTCATTGTTTGAAATTTGGGAAGAAAATGATCATATCGGTTGTGATAATTTTCTTGATTATTTGCTTCATTCCATTTATTATTTCATTGGTCTTGAGTTGGACCTTTGACAAGTTGAGTCGGACTGAGTCGCTCATCGTTGTCGAATGTTGCTAATCCTATCGATATCGTCGAGTTTGATGTGGCCTATTAAATAAAATTCAGATTGGCTGTGGGGCAAGCAAGAAAATGGCCATCAAAGCTTCCTCCAATGCAAGTTCTTGTTTCTAATCAAATTGAAGTTCATGAGCGTTTCATGCATGATTAGCCAGTGGTGACATCTTGGGTATGTTTTTTTTATTGAGACATTTGTCTGCACATATTTATGTTCTTGCATCTCTATAGCAGGATCTTTGTTGTGGATGGAATTTTATGTATGTATAGGGGATGAATCAATTGGTCAGAGTAAATTGAAGGGTTTATCTCTGATCTATCATTTGCACCATGGGATTTTTATTTCTGCATATAATAGTTCTAACCTTTATCGAGAAAGAAAATTTCATCAATCACATTTTACATTTAGGAGATACTAATTGTGTAAAGCAAATACATATGAGACCACAAGTTTTCTTTGAATTGTGGAGGGTTCTTAGGTCAAATAATTTGTTGCATGAAATAGTAAATGTATCAATCAAAGAGCAATTGTTAGTCTTTTGCCATATTTTAGGGCATAATGTGAGGTTGAGAATGATAGGGTCAAGGTTCAATAGGTCTATTGAGACCATTCATCGATACTTTAGAATATTCATTAGATGGCACTACACCCCCAACAATATCCAAGAGTAGAAGATTTTATCTGTACTTTAAGGTATGTGATATGACAAATGTCACAAACTTCATTTTGATAGTATGTTGTTACATTTACTTATTGAGTACATTAGGATTGCATTGGAGTTCTTGATGGTACTCATGTCCATGCACCGATTCCCCAGAAATTCAAGAAAACTTTTGTCATGACCCCAACTCCATTTCCGGGGTCACGAGCGACATGGGTTAGTTTCGCAATATCCTAAGCTTGTTGCCATCCTAATTTTTATTTTTTTATTTTTATCTTGTTATTATGCACATGTGGAAACATGAATAAATAACTCTCCAAACAATCAATAGCTGGAAGATTAGGGCATACATTACACATAACACATTGCTTTATATTATAACACGACTTTTATAAGCCCTTTTCTTTATGGGTCCTCTTTTCTTTTTGCATCACATTACAAGTTTTCCACATAGGCCAAGGGAATTCCTATCTCCTCTAGCATAATTGCAGCTCTCAACATTGACATGAGACTTCCATACCTACAAGACTGAAAGATAAGGGAGTGAGTTTTAGGGAAACTCAGTAAGTAAAATTCCTAGTTCTCTACTAGGAAAGTATCTCATCATCTAAGTCTAGCGATACGACACTTGCAAACAGTATCGATAGCAAATCAATAGCAAACTTGTTGCTTCCTCTCGACTACATGTAGATGTCCATCGCAACATGTTTCTATGTATACTTACCTTTGGCTAATCAATATATCAACATATTATGTTTATGCATAACTGACACTTATGCAAATTCATTTAGCGTTGTCCTGACTTGACCAAGCCTTCCCGACTTGAATAAGGCTTCTTCGGGCTAGCTTCCCGAGGCTTTTGGGTTCAAGACCTAGGCATTCTGGCTCAACCAGGGCAACTTGGCTCAACCAAGGCTTCCCGTTCAATGAATGAGGCATTGTTGCCAATGCTGTGGAACGATATATGCTTTTTCCTTTTTAAGTGCATGCATAAATGCATCATACAAGCCAGTTCTTATCTTTTCTCTTAGCCGACACATGCATGGCTCGAAGCGTGCTTATTCATTCGTGTGTGTCATGAATTTCTTATACTTCACTAGCAAATATGTCGAGAATGATCTTTGATTCATAACTTGAATCAATCACTTGGCGCTGATCTTTGCATCGAATAAGGCTTGGAACGGCACCCTTCAATTTCGAACCAAGACCTTGGGTACACCTTGCTTTAGTGATGATCCCAAGCTTGATGGACTTCGGCTTCGACTCAATATGAATACCATGTATCGAGAATGATCCTCAGCTCGCGGTTTCATCCAACGTCAAGCACAAAGTCCTCGTGTCCATTTGGACTATGGAAATTAGCATGCTTGGTGTCTTACCAAGACCTTATAGATTTGGGCGATCCTCGTACCGATCAAGGCATAAGATCGACATGCCTCAATTTCGATTTAAGACCCTGCGACCTTGGGTGATTCCTGCACCAAGCGAGACTTGGATTTGACATCCTATTTATGTCGGAACCAAGGCTTCATGGTTAGGGCGACTTTGTCTTGCGATGAAATCAACCCAAATGACCTCGATTCCATTCCGAACATACATAACTCAAGCACATGGCCATGTCCATAACAAATAAGATCAAACAAAAGACATAGCACACTACCCACGGCTTGATGGGTGAGCACTTACTAGACTCAACAATGGGATGTATTTTCTTAGAAGAAAATGAGGAATCTTACTTACCTTGGTGAACCTCAAAAACCAACTTAGATTAGCTTGGGGGAATGAGGATGCAAGGCCGAGAGAAAGGGAATGGAGGAGGAAGGTGGGTGTGAATGTAGGGGGTGTAAGATGGTGAAAATGAATTGGAGCCTCCCCTATTTATAATCATCAAGCTGGTCATTACTCATTCAAGCGGTTCAATTGTGTTTCTTGGAGTGGCAGAGCTATGCCATTGAGGCGGCATGCCTAAGTTATAAGGTGGCACACCTATTTTAGAGAGGTGGCACATCTATTCTCATGAGGTGGATATCTAATGACCTAGTGTCATTAATTGAAGCCTTATTTGTCTCCATTTCATTAGGCCACAAGAGCACTTTGCTCATTATTAAATGGACAAGTCCTGATGCACAAGTGGCACTCTAAAAAGATGAGCTAGCATTAAGGTCATAGTGTAACATCGATTTTGACTCTTATTTTGGTCCCACGACACTAGGAGGCCAAGCTAGATAGGCAATCTTCTTGAGGAACAAGAGTCAAATGCATTAAATGAGGATAATGAGTGTGAAGGCTTATGTATCCCAAATAATTAATGAAAGGGGATGACGCTTAAGGGAATGATGACAAGTGATTTTTCAAGCTAAGTAGGGCGCCACCTCTCCCCCATAGACTTGCCACTTTGAGTTCCATAGGTTTTGACTTTCCAGTTTTTCGAATATGTTGGACCTTTCCTGCTTTCTAATTTTATAGAGCTCTTTTTACTTCGAATTTGGAGAGACTTCCTTCATAAAGTTGTTCAAAATATCTTAATCTATAACAGACTTAAATTTTATATATATTTTTGAGGTGAAATGGTTGGGACAAAGGCCCAATCAATTACCATATGAAACTTGATATAGTAAAAATAGTAACTGTTGCTTTCTCGAATTTTTATAAATTCTTCCCTTTAGAATTTGGACATGCTTCATTCATTTTTTTTTAAATGACATCTATATCTATAACATATTAAAATTTCAAAGTTTTTTTTGTAAAGATTTGGATTTCGAAATGAGTCTCTTTCTCGACCGTTGAATTTGCTCGATGGACAAATTTTTTGGTTGTGTTCAATGATTTGTTGCTCTTTCCATAGAACAAATTTGACTTTGATTCCTCATGAAAAATATTTTCTAAGGTCTTCTCCACGACATATTTAAATTTTATATTTTTTCGAGCCTATTTGATAAGGTAATGGTACTGATTTCAAAAGTTGCTCAAAACTGTTTTCGCCTTAGAATGAGAACACGCGCCCAACTTGGAGGGGAAGGGGGCTGCACACCTAACTTGAGGAAAATCTAGAGTCTTCTTGGCTTGAAGATAAGAATGCATCAAATGATTTTTGGAAGCTAGTTAATTAATGAGCTTAATGAGTCACACGCTCATGTGGTTAACTTGGAGAACAAGTTGTCCAAAGTCCTAGTTTCTTGATGACCAAATCTTAGGTAACTTATGTAGGAAAAATTCTAGGAGAATGGAAGGTGCCTTATGTCTCTAGAACATTCTCATTTCTTATGTGGCATAAGTTTGGCTTAATGAGCAAGAAAATGTATAAAACATATTCCTAAAATTCAAGTCTCATGTTGACCATATCTTGAGCATTAAATGGAAGAGGTGACTCACCATCTTAGGTGGTAAGGATAGATTTAGTAATCATTACACCAAGATTTTTCTTGGAGAGCAAGCCAAGCCAAATCATCATTATAGGATGACTCTCCATTCTCTCTGACCTTTGGCTCACTTCTTCTTCTCCTTCTCCTTTCTTGCATGTCCTCTCCCTCTCTCGGCCTTGCTCGCCCACTACCTCACAAGACGACCCTCTCTTGGTAAAACCACCTATAGTTTATCGAGATTTATCAAAGGTAAGTAGAATCTCTAACTCTTGGCTAGGGCGATAGCCTATGTTGTCAAGTTTAGTGGTATGCTCACCCATGTAAGTTACGTGTATGTGGTAATATTCTTTTGTATGGTTTGCTTATGTTTGTATGCTTGAGTGTGTTCATGCCTCGAGACGAGGTCGAGATTCGCTTGGCTTGGAATTGACATCAAGTTGCAATGGACTAAGCTGCAAGGCCATAGATCGGTATTGAAGCGTGTCGATTCCAAGTCTTGCTTGGTGTTAACATTAACCTAGGCATGCAGTTCAAGCCACGATCCAAGAATCATTCCTAGTATATTTTATAATATGATGTTGAGGGTTATGGTACACTCATTTGAATGAGCATGCCCTTGGGCCTTGTATGCATCGGCTAAGATGAAAGATGAAGAACCAGCTTGTGTGATGCATGTAAATGATGCACTTAAAGGTGAAAAAGTGCCCGTCGCCACATAACGTTGGCGGCGATGCCTTGTTCATTGAACGAGATGTCCTAGTTAAGCTAGGATGCCTGGGTTTGAGCCCGAATGCCTTGGGTAAGCTAGTCTTGGGATGCCCTAGTTGAGCCAAGATGCCTGGGTTGAGCTCGGATGCCTTGGTGAGCTAGCGCTAGGATGCCTTGGTTGAGTTGGGATGCCTTGGTTGAGTTGGGATGCCCTGGTTGAGCCAGGATACCTAGCTTGAAGCTAGATGCCTTGCTTGAGCTGAGAGGGCCTGGTCGAGCCAAGACGATGGTAAATGAATTTGCATGAGTGTCGGTATATGCATAACCATGATATGTTGATGTGTTTACTGATATGCTGAAGGTAAGCATGCATTGAAGTATGCGGTAATAAACATCTGCATGTAGTCAAGGATATTAATAAATTTGCTATTAATCTGCTATCGACATTACATTGCAAGTATTGTACCTACTAGACTTTGATGATGAGATATCCTCCTAGTAGAGAATTAGGGATTTTACTTACTGAGTCCATGACTCACCTTGTTATTTTGCAGAATTGTATGTATGGAGGAGTTGCAGTCTCAATAGAGGAGCTAAGATTTGCTTCGGCCTTTTTGAGCATAGAGCATGTAATGATTGTAAATATAATGACCCATGACAAAAGGGCTTGTAAATATAATTGATGTAATTGTGTGTCTGTAAGTGGTTGTTTTCCTGGCTGCTTATTGTTGTCTGGGTGTTATACGTACGCTTCCACATGTGCTTAATGAAAAGATAAAAAGAAACGGGATGGCGACGTGCTTGAGACATCACGAAAATAACCTTTGCTGCTCGAGACCCTAGAGATGGAGTCAGGGTTGTGACACATAGGCTAGCCATCATTGGCTCAAGATGTCTTATTTTCAATGGGACATTTGGCCTAGATTCCTTGCTTAATCCCTAAGGTGAATTTTTGGTAATTATGGCCAAATCTAGAAAAATCTAGGAAGAATGATGAGTCACCTTTCCTTTTGAAGAACCTAGGGTATTCTAAAGAGTTTCATTTTGTCCATATGTACATAATATGTCAACTATGGGAAATAAGCCATTTGAATTGCAATCGGGACCAGGCAAGGGCGTGACATCTTGAATTTTACTGACCCTATAAGTGTAATCGAACTGTTATGGGCTTGGATTATTTTAAAGCGGGCCAGATGGGTCGTGAGGAAAGTATGGGCTTAAGTAGTTAATGGGCTGCATGAAGATATTGAGCACAGGCTCGATCGGTCAAAGGATAGGATATGGACTTGGGCTTGGCTTGGAGCGGGCCAAGAGTCGGATTCATTAAAATTGTGAATTAAGTCTAATGGGCCATGAAATGTTGTGGGATGAGTCCGGTGGGCTAACGACATGTATTTAGGCCTGAGCGGTTTAATTTTTGATTAAGTTTATAGATTATCGTTATGAGGGATTTAATTAGAAATTTCATTAAAAACTTATGAGTGATTGTAATTTTATTATTGAACACTAACTTTAGTAATTTCTCGTGATTAATTCTTGTTTGTATTGTAGATTAGCGCCGAGACGTTAATGCGTCAATTTGATTCGTGCGAACTCATGGACTTGTATAGTTACGAAAAGATTGAAAATTGTGTGGATTCAAAACGAAACTAAGTAGAAGATGTTAGAAACTATTAGACTAATTAACGACACGGATTATAACTTAATCTTAACCATTCTTGAGGGCCAGGTGTCGACCATGAAGAAGAATGTGTGCATGGGAGCCACGATATTCATCTCTTCCCTCTCGGTTTTTCTCCAACCCGAAGCCTTCAGAGGAGACATCGTCATTTCTTCCTAATAATATCTATTCTTGGAATTTAAAGTAAAATCTACACACATATTTGATTTTTCCTTAGAAGTCAAGCCATTCCCTTCTCCTCAAAACCGACCCAAAATCCTCTCTCTCTCTCTCTCTCTCCATTTTCTTCTCCCTCCCTCTCTCTTTCATGACTTGCACAGAAGCGGAACTCATTGACTTCAGCTTCTTCTTCTTTTTGCTCAAATTTGAGGGTAGAATTTCGAAGAGCAGTGAGCCATTATTGAAGCTGAGCCATCGTTAAGGAAATGATGAGGTCCTAAACTAGAATTTATCCACTATTTGTCGAGGGAACTTGCGGAGCATGCTGAATGGTGGAAGATTAAGTTTGATGTTTCTGTTTTGAGTTGGAATAGGTTAGATGGGCACTCAAATGAAGCTGTTGGTCTTTGCATGTGATGATCGGGGTTTGGATGGTCAAAGAACCGAGTGTGAGGGAGCTGAGTTGGTCGAGTTGGTGGGTAGACGACTGCTGGGTGCTAGATGGGTGTTGCATGTTGCTTTTGAGAGGTTGAGACACAAATACTAGCCTCGGGTTGAACTGTAGGTTGCTGTGTGTAGTCGATGAGCTATTGAGATCACTTTTGGGTTCTATTGGAGAGGTGTCGAGGTACTGAGAGAGGTTGTCGATGAACTAAATAATCTGATTGAGCTGTAGATGGGGAAAGTGGCTCGGGATGTTCTGTTCGGGAAAGACAAAGACAAAAAATTACTGGTTTATGCGTCACTTTGGGGTTTTAAATGTGTAGTTAATGGAAAGAATTAATTTTCTTAAGAGTGCACCAACTATTTTAGGGTTCGACTACTGGTTGTAGTGATTTTCTTGCGAAAATTAGCTGGTGAGAACATTCCTCCCTTAAAACAGCAAACTGACCTGCAGAAAAACAGCAGAACCATAGGTAGTTCTATGGATTTTACGAAATTTTCTAGATGGAGTTGGACTTTAAACCCTTCATGAAAGTTGTAGAATACATCTTTAGGAACAACATATAAAAATTTGAGAACAAACGGTTGAGATTTGGGTAGTGAAATGATCCTTCTCTGGTAGGTAGTTAATCTGGAAGTTGCTGCAAAATTTAGGGGTAAAGACAGAAAATTACTATTTATACAATGAGATATAGGCTTAGATTTCTCCATAGAAAATGTTAATTCATGTCTCTTCTATAACAAACTAAAATTTTGTAGCATTTCGATGAGATTTGATGCATTTTTTGCTTCTGTCATTGAAACTGCCCATGTCAGCTTGTGTCTTGCCTTGATCCGAGATTGTGCAATAGATGTTGTGCCTCTTGTACCTGATTTTCATGGCATATAGGGAGTCTAATGGTCTTGTAATAATGGTTAGTTTGTGTATGAGCATGTTTCTTCCATAATTCGAAGTGTGGTCATTGTATATTTACTAATTGTGGCATATTCATCCCCCTCTAGATGTTCATACTAGCACTAACAGAGGACGCAACTCCCATACCAATTTGATGGGATAATTTGAAAGTGAAGCACTTACAACCCACACAAAACAAAGAAGTGAAGGAGATAGATATCCTTTCCATTTATTTCACCTTATCGGAAATAATGATAGGACTTGCCTTTTATAGGCTTGATACATAACTGTTACACTTAAACACTCATTAAATATTTCTAGCACTCCAAAGAGATAGATTCCTACGAACTTGCAAGAGACCTTGAGATGCAAATAGATAGAACATAAAAATATGAACATACTTCTTAAAAGTAACACCACAATGCAACCAAGTAACCGATTGACATCGACAACTCAGTAGTTGATCGATAGCCTAGACTACAGACGAAATTTATTAATAGAGTGCGAGGCATTATTTTACATAAATTATCCCAGAGGATATGTCTAGTGCGTTGCATGGTATCACAGATATTTTTATGCTTATGTAAATCGAGATAAATCTAACTCAGTTTCTGTGAAACATGAGCAGGGAGGCCAAGAGGTTGAAAGCCATGCTTTAGACTAGCTTGCCATGCTTTGTCGATGTCGGTGATGGAGTAGCCACACTCGTGCTCCTCCCACCCTTCTGCTGCGTGGAGTATCCCCGCGACGCGCCATGTGCTCATCACTCTTCGTGGCAACCAGTTCTGCAGTATCACGACAGTAAGAAGGAGATTTATACTAAGGTTGCCGCGTGGATGCAGATTTATCCGCACAGGAATCTGCGGATCGAAATGGCTATATGGTGATGTAAGGATTGTGGTCCGGTCAAAGTATGAGTCAACCATTTTACATTGTGGGTTTACTATGAATACTAGTAAGGTAGTTTTGTATTTGTAATAAAAGTATATGTTTTCGTCCCTGCAATATAAAAGCACACTCCCTTCAACAGAAAGAGACCAGCTCAAAATGGGAATTATACTTCATATCATACCTCACAAGAATGCACATTCTCAAGCGATGCGGGAGCGACCAAGGCAGGTGTGTGGTGGTAGAAGCAGTCGCCTCGAAACTTTTCTGGGGGGAATTGTGAGAATGGTATGAATAATGTCCCTTTTGGTGCTTTCAACTGATCTTCTTCCGTTATGTCAGCTCCTACTATCCATACCTAAAAATTTACCGATCATTGGTAGTCATTCACTTATATTACTGTCATCATCAACAAGTGATAATAAGTTCTTATGGCATTATGCTGACAGATGTAATAGCGATTAGGGTTTCCAATTCTTTCTAAGAATCCAAATAAAACAGAGAAATGAACACGTTGAATCTTAAAAGTCCATGCACATATTTATGTGAAGTCATTTGCGACAAGGGCATGATTCATTTACCTTTGGAGCATGGCCACTTGAGAGAAGCAGATTGCTGTCACACTTGTGGTTGAGTGATTTTTTCAGCATCTTGTACTCATGTTCATGCAGTATAGCCACCTAAAATAAGTTTTATATCATTATTTAAGAAGAGTAGTTAGAGGTAGCGAGCCAAATCAGAAAGACAATAAGTAAATGATGCCAAGAACAGCCCTCTTATCCTTTTTTTTTTTAGTTATGGCACTTGAATTAACAAAGACGTTATAAGGTGGCCAATTTCAATCTTTCTCCATTATAATGAAAATTGACAATGTTCACATGTAGATGGAAAGTCACACGTTTCGGTAGAAAATTTATAGAACCTTTCGTATGTGTTGTAGCTTTCGTCCATGCTATATCTACTTTGCCATTGAAGGCATAAACTTTTTGTCAATCAGAAAGCACTTTGCTGCTGAGAATCAAGGAGAATTTTCTTAACTAATACAATAGTTTATGTACTTTTCTACTGTGAGAATCTGGTGTCATCTTCTAAGTTAGTTGAGGATATGAATTATCTTCCCTTTTTTATTTTCTAGGAAGATCTTTTAAAGAAGATAATATCAAAATATTTAATTATTAAACCATGCCATAATCTAACAGTTTAAGATTTTAGAATAATGGGCATTGATCCACAAAATTTTATAAATTATCTTATCAAAAGGTTCTGAGTATAAATCTTTATAAATCTTATATTTTATATGGGAATTGAAGATGTATGACGTACTTTCTAATTTCGCTTGAATGCTTCTCACCAAATGCAGTCTCGATTGCTATAAAAATGAGAGAATTACTTTTGAGCATTTTTTAGGAAGCTGCATATAAGAATTACCATCCAACTTATTTATTTACCTGAATTCCCCTTTGGCACAAAGCAAGAGCAATGGCATAGGCCACCTTAGTGAGCCTCCCTCTGAAGAGGACTTGGACAGTTCCTTTGGGAATGCTATTGACCACCACAGCCACTGCCAATCCACTCCCATCCACGACTCTCACTTTGAGCTGAGGATGTCTCTCCACATGGAACCCGCCATATCCCTTCAGCTCCTCTTCCTGCAAATACCAAGTTTTGAGTACCCAAGCATGGTCATATTGCTTTATCTGAAAGGACAATAACAGCAGAAGTCCTAAAAATTTAATTTCACGCATTTAAATCCTAAAAGTCACAATTTCATTGCATTTGAGTCCTTTCGTTTAACTCTATCAATTTTCAGTGGACGGGAATGCAGCAAGATTGTTGTGTTATCTTTTTAGTCTAATATGGGCCGTTAATAAATGATGCCGCTAAAACTAATAGAGCCAACGAAAGGAATAAAATGGATGGCTCTAAATGAAATTTTTAGTACTTAAATGTGTTACCGTGATGAGTTGTGGGACTTGCCTGTAGTTGTCCCTTCTTTCAATAATGTTTTTGTTTTTGTTTTTGCTTTTTTTTTTTTGGGCTTCTTGCAAAAATTCGTGAGATCATCATGTTAATATAATGTCAACCTTCTGCAACTACTCGTTGCCTAAGATTATGTCAGAGTATAAGCTTCCGAATGCCTCCACCCCACCCCCCTTTTAAGTGTTAGGGAATGATTCCGTTCACATTAAAGTCTGACACATTTAACAATTGAATATGTTGAACCCTAAGCAACTTTCTTTGTCTTGCAAAAGTGTCCATCGTGAACCTATCATGATTCGTATTGTAATGTCATGAGAGGGAAATGGTACGGTCATGAGATGCTTGCCTGGTTCAAGAGACCCAAGCACAAAACCTTGGTCCCCTTGTCCTCTGCCTCCAAGATGGCTTTCTCGATCAGACCATTGATCGACTCCTTTTGCCATGGCATGAAGTACTAGAAAGAAGATCAAAGAAAATGAGAAAATGACCAAAATTAGAGCACATAAAACTCAGTATTATAAAATAAAAAACAATTGAGCGTATAAATAAAAGAAAATCTTACTTGAATGCTATACTTTGGAATTACCCAAGTTTGTAATTTGAGTTTATTGAAGCGATGCCGCTCAACTACAAAAGTGCGCCCATAGATCCAAGTAGCCATCATGGAACATAGAGTCACAGGCCAAATCAACCAGAGATACCACCTCGATGATCGGTCTGGCCAAGAAGCGAGAGAGGCGAATCCTACCCGCAAATGGTAGATTGACCCGGGAGTGGGAAGATGGGTTAGATGCACAACATCGGACACTTCCGCCAGTCGCTCAAGCGAAGTCTCATGAAGTTTATCAGAGGACTTGTCCATCGTTCCATAGATGTAATCATAAAATGGCATGAACAGGGAGCAGTTAGTCCGAAACTGTGTGTGATGTAACGAGTGAAACCTACAATATTAGAATGATGTGACGTAATAATACTTTCAATAACCCAAAAGATTATTTGTATGGTTCTTTTTCAGAACATCATATGAACTCTCTAGATGTACAAGCAGAGCTAATTGCCATGTGAAAAATTTTATGTCCGTATATTTCTCAATAAGATCCAATTTGAGTTTATATATATAGATTATAATAAATGGGATTGATCCATTAGATTACACGTCCTCCAGTTTCAAACTTAATTATTCTCAAAATTCCCCTGACTAACAAATTGACTCACAATCCTTGCACATGACTCTATACTTCAGATATAGTGATAGTGTTGCTGAAGTATGGACCAGTCCATGCGATTGACGTTGTTCTCCAGTATTTTGGACCGAACAAGTAGCCACACGACGGTCAAAAGCTTGGCATGATCAGATTCACCAATCAGTTCATACGATTTGGATCGAAGTGATGGTAACTTTAAATGCCTTTATTCAATTTAAGATGGAAGAAAATATGACCCGTATTATATTAGTAATAGGCGTTTATATTTAACCTCCCTTAAAAAAGATTCAGCAAAAGTAAAAGCAAAAATTATCTCCTGCTGAAATTTTTAAAGGGTATTTAAATTTTAAGAAAGCTATATTTAAATTAGCATGTCAAATTTTGCATTTTACAAAAGTTCCAAGAAATTTGAATTGTAAAATTGCCAAAATGCGTGCACACAAGAGTTTGTCTTATAATAAATACGAAAAGTTCAATATAGATCGGTATTGACACCACATTTAAATGGAAAAAATTGAGAGGTGAGAAATGTAATGTGAAAAAAGAGTTGTTGAAGAAAATGATTCCATGGAGCTGCCTTTTCTTGGGCCCCTCCAGAACAAGATAATTGAATTCCTCACCTACATATTCTTCCTTTTTGCAATCTCCCTCCAAGTCTCCAAAAAAGAAGTCATCCAAGTACCGCGTAAACCCAAGAACATCAATACGTTCTTCAAAGCAACATGAGTTTCTGTTCCCCCTAGCCAGACGCCCCCTAGCCAGACACAAATCACCAACCTACCATGACAACTACTGTTGTCCTAAAACCATTACCCAATTTGTTGCAGGCCCTCTTCAAGGTTCTTTTGTTCCAAGTATTCATTCGGACACACGTTCATGTCCCTTTCCCCATACTCCTCAAAGAATGTTTCGATTTTCAAACAATTAACGACCCACTTCACGCAACAGTTATTGCGTTGAAAATTATGAAATTTCTTGAATTAGTTAACAATTATGACCCACTTCACTCACGTTCACATTTTTTTTTTCTCGTGCAATAATGATAGGATAAATTTTCCATTGAAACTCGCTTGTTGCAAGGATGGGGTGACAACATATCGAACACTTAAGAAATGGGAAATTAAAGTTGCACGTTCACTTTCAAGAAGTTACCAGATCAGATTGTGCAATACGATCTAGGTTAAGACTAATATACAAAATTAATATATTAAATAATGTGGTCGACTGTTGATGAGGTTATATTCGACATTCAATAATGGTTTTTGTCACATAAGTTTGTATGCTAAGTTTGTAAACCAATCTTAATATACTCATCAATAATCGATTACCATGGTTCAGAGAGGGAGAGACTTACGAGGGGGTGTACATGAGATACTTGAGAGGGGGGAAGTATGAGAAGATCCACTTAGGAATGAGCTCAAAATTGCAGTGCCCCATATTGTTCATCAGGTCGATGTATGTCACATAGCCGTAAAATGACACAATTGATGCCGTCCCTATCCACACCGTTGTGTACAGAGGGATTGCGAACAGTGTGAAGTACGCCAAGTGCTCTGCAAATGGATGAATTACAGCTGCAACCAACCCAAATTTCATTCAGCGACTAATTGGTCTGAGCAATTGAACTTGAAGAAGATGATGCACATTCTGTTTGATTATGATGCAAGAGATAGTACGACTTTTACCCAAGCCATGTTAAGCAAAGGGTGTGTCGAAGTTATTTGTTTTGGTTGTTTGAACAAGTCGATCATTAAGTGAATGGATTGCCATTATTTACATTACCAATCAAAATTTGACACATCATCTAACGAACACATTTTAGTAAAAGGCTTATGACTAAAATGGTTGGATAGACTAAATTGGTACAAATACAATAAGTTCAGGATTTTTTTAGTACTTTTCTCTCCTGACAAAGATCCTCATACCACTTGGACAAGAACAAAGAGTACTATAGGGATGATATTTCCTTTTATGATTGGTGTACAAAAGATTGGGTGTCATGAGTTTCCTAAACATAAGAATAAAAGCAAAGATTAATCTCTATATTTAACCAATTAAAGTATGACAATCTCACTTAAGGAATGAGTTCTTTGTAATTTGATATCTTCGTGCATGTAGAATTAGGTGTGATAAGATAAAGCTAGGTAAACTGCTTGACCACATGGCTCATGATACTCACAAGAAAAGAACCACCTGCACACACACACACACACACACACACACACACACACACACACACACACACACACACACACACACACACATCATGTAAGCATCAGACACCTGAAAAGTCAAACCGGCACCAAAATACGTGTATGACATGGACATTTCCTACTTTATATTGTAACTTTTATGCATTTTGAGATTAAGATGCTCATATTGAACTAAAAAGGAAGGGGTTAAGAGAGAGAGAGAGAGAGAGAGAGAGAGAGAGAGAGAGAGAGAGAGAGAGAGAGGAGCCAAATACAGGTGATGAGTACTTACAGGTAATAGGCTCAGTGACAATGGAGGCGTGATGGTGAGAATGATAGCGGGAGTAGAGATAGTGATGGTGAAGGGCCCTGTGAAGCCAATAGTAGAGGAACTCCACCGGCCCCATATGAAGCAAAGCTGTGGTTATTACACCATCGAATCTCCACATCGGCAAGCGAGAAGCTCCGGGGAGTGTCATCGCTCCGATGTAGAAGATCAATCCATTGAGCAGTATTTGGTCATCCCTGGACAATGATTTAACAAAGTAAACGAAAAAAATGAAATGTTTAACAGTTCCTTTATTAGTTAATTCCATAAAATAAAAAGGCTTATTTAAGAAAAACACACGAATAGGCTATAACATTTTTTATGTGTTTGGTCGACTCCGTTCCTTAATTATAATATCATGCTAGCTATTTGATGATATGATCACAAGATATTAATGCTCCTTATATTACGGCTGATTTGCTAAATATATATGTCAAATGACGGGAGAAAATTGTAGTTTATCCTATAGACGCGTGGTTAATTATATTCAACATCCACCACAACCCTTAATTTATTAGTTTATGGAAAGTAAAATATATCAGTTATTTTACTGTCCCGCCAAAATTTACAGTATTGTTTAAATCTAGAAAAGGTCAAGTAAATACTCTATGTGAATCCATGAGTTGATATCTAAAAATCTTGAATGTTTTAGGTGCTAAAAAATAAATAAAAACTAAATGTTTGGGCACGCCGCCAGAAATGGAAAAATATATAAGGTCAAAAATAAAAGACAGAAGCTCTTACTGTAAAAATTTCAGCAACTTATTTGCGATGAGACATGCGAAACACAAAAAGTTTTCTATCCATGTATTGTATTATAGTCAGGACCCTTTTCGTTTTTCTCTTTTTGTTGATATTATCAACTTGATAAACTCTTATCATGGTTCCTTTTGTTATGATTGAAGAAACTTCAAAAAAGGAAAAATGATCTTTGATGATCTTTCTATCCCGGCTAAGGGAAAAATGAAAAGATGTTGGGGATGAAAAAGAAGAAGGTAGTGAGGGATGAAGAGACTGACCAGTTTCTTTCTCGGTCGACCTGCTCAAATTCAATGCCCTTGTCAATGATCCTGCCATTCCCTCTGGCGTTGCGGTACCGAGACAGAGTCATCCAAATTTGGTTGTGGACCATCCTCCATAACAAAAATGGAAATATCAGGAACGTGAACAAGTCCCTCTCTCTCCTCTCGCTGTTGACAAAGACGTAAGTGCTGTGGATCACCCAAGGAGCCAATACCATGTACTGCACGCAGATAAATGATGGAAGAGCTGTCTTTAGGACAGACGACAGTTGCTAAGCCTCGTTAGAAAAAATTAGATGCGAGACACAACTGCTTTTGTGTTTAATGAAGGGATAATAACGAATGATCCTAGGATTTTAGCAACACAAAAAATATAAAAGGTTGATCCTAGGAAGTTGCCTTGATGTTTTCAAGAAAGTTGCCTTATAAGAAGATTCTGTTCTCCCGTCTTTTTAGTATGTGCCTCGCACATAGCTTGCAATATCGACCCACTGCTCATTGCTTATCCGTTCTAGCATATTTTGGAGATGTGTGCTACGTCGCCTTTCTGCTCAACCATCGGATGAACGTGGACAAGATTAGATTTGAGTACATGATTTTTGGTAGCCACCGCACTATGTTCGGCCATGAGGGGAGGAAAAATTGTTGTCACGGTTGGGATCTATGAACCAGATACAATCACAGCCATCGACATATGTGAGATTGAGCTATGTATGGTTCACTTGGATTTACATGATTGATGATTGTAATTGACTCGATTCTTATCAACTTGGGTTTAGGTCAAAGTATTCCAGGTGACACAAGCGTGAACACATATTTCTAGGCATTGGCCAGTGAAGAAAAGTAAACATTTTGGAGAAAAATGATATCAATACTATGATAATGAACCTTAGCCTCTTGATAACGAGGAGCCAGCGAAGCATCAGATCATGCATTATCGGATCTCTATTGATGCATTTTGTTTGCATAAACCTTGACAATAAGCGCATATAACTATGCAAAGGGTTGCCAAAGTGTGCATGTTTTTCTTCTGGGTGCATGTACGAGAGAGAGAGAGAGAGAGAGAGAGAGAGAGAGAGAGAGAGAGAGAGAGAGAGAGAGAGAGAGAGAGAGTTGACACCTTGAAGATTCCAAGAGGTTTCCATGGCCAATCAGTGAGTAGTCCTGGTTTGGAAGCCATGTTCACTTCGACACCACCACTGCTCTCTCTGTCTCTCTGTCTCTCTGTCTCTCTCTGTCTCTCTCTCTCTCTCTGAGTTTCAGCACAGGCATTGCTCTCTTAGTCGTTGGACCCTATATAATGCTTCTGCTATTCGCTGTGGGATTAGGTAGGGTCATGACATCAATCACAAGACCAATAAATCAAGGACCCATCCTCCGACTCCTAAAGTAAACACAAGTATCCTACTAACTCTTCAAGTAGCCAAGACTAGACACGAAAGAGTTAAAAGGCTAGTACTATTGGCTAGGAGACGATTTGAAAACTTGTTAAGATTTCTTTAACAAGCAAACGAGTTTTTCCTCACCTGAAATAACAAATTCCTTTACCTACCTCATGAAAATTCTCTTCTCTAATTCACAGTGATGAAACATCATCTTTAAGTTCATTTGATTTAGTTCAAGATCTTGTGCGGCAACTATAACAAAAGTAATACTCGAATAGAAGTATGTGTTAGGGGTGAGCGATTTCCGGTTCCTTACAGATTCCGCTTGGAACCTAGAACTTACCATTGAGTACAAGTTCCTCATTTTTTGGAACCTGAAACCTACCCATCAGAATCAAGAACCTGGAACTTACCTTGTCACAGGTTCCGGGGCCGATTTTAGATTCCAACAGGTTTTTTTTTTCTTTGTTTTTGATTTCTTCCTCCCTTCCTTTATCAGTTGAGTACCCCAAAATTATAAAGAGTGGTACAAACTCAATAACAGAGAAGAAAAAAAGCCAATAGATGCGCTGTCAACATTTACATAACTCCTTACCTTTTCACTATGCTTATGGAGATGCTTTCAAGGATCATTCTTAAGTACTCTTTGAGGCCTGATTTCAAGTTCTTTTGGAGGTGTAAGGCAACGGGTCTTTCACATCTCTTTTTGCAGATGATGTCTTCCTTTTTTGTGAAGCTCACCTTCCTACGGTGGCTCTCCTCAAGGAAGGTCTTCATATATTTTCCTCTTGGAGTGGCCTTTGTCCTAACCCGTGCAAGAGTGAAATTTTTTTGGCGGGTGGCGCACCCTCCTTAAGGAATGGTATTCTTTTGGAGTTGGGTTTTCAAGAAGGAAACTTGCCGGTTCGGTACCTGGGCATTCCTATAATCACTTCGAGGATCAGCAAAGCAGATTGTTATGCCCTTGTCAACCGTATCACTGCAAGGGTTCAGTCTTGAACTCATCGTTTCCTCTCTCTTGCTGGACAGCTTTAGCTTGTTAGGTCAGTTCTTCATGCTATACAAGCCTACTGGGCTAGTGTATTTGTTTTACCTATAGCTGTGGTGGACCAGATAGAGAAAATCCTCAGACAATTTGTCACGCCCCGAACCGCGAGCACATGCACATCCCACTAGGGTCGATAGAAATGCGACTTCTCAGGACACGTTGCCGACCCACTCTGTTAATTTCACATGCGGAAGCAGATAAATAATCTCCAGACAAAACTCAATTGGGATAGAAAAGCAGGATCACATTTTCAAAACCAAACCACACACTTCATACACGTCAAACAAGTTCGATTACAGGACTAGGCTGTTTACAAAAGATCTATAGAAGATCGGTCCTTAAAAACTAGGTTGTCCTAAGACCAGCTAGTCAGACACGATCACCAATTCATCAGTCTCCACCTCCACAAATGTCCATGGCTTCGAGTCCTCCACGATCGCCATCTAAAGATATGAAAATGTTAAGCCCACAACGGGGTGAGACAATGTCTCAGCGAGTCCTACCCTCTAAGACTCAATTAGAAAGACAATATGTGGCATCCCAAAATTCATGACGACCTCTAGTTACATTAAAATCTATGAATAGGTGATGGAAGTACCATTAAGTTATTTTATAGCCATTTAATCCATAATTTGCAGTAAGATTTATGGCCAAGCTTTTAATGGATAATTATGTGATAGGAAAGAAAATTCTATCATTGGCCATGTGTATTATAAATTGGAATTTATGAATTTGTGACTACAAGTTTTGTGGCCTCATTAATTTTGCAAGTTAGGTATTTATTTAAGTGGAAAATGTTAATGGATGATCAAGGTTGGTGCTATAGGACAATTTGATAAAGAAGATTTTGTTCTTGACTATGCACTTTATAGATTTGATTTTATGGATTAATGTCACAAAGTCTTTTGGCCATTTTATTATGCAATTAGGTATTTATTTAAATGAGGATTAAGATGTATTATTAAAAATAAACTTGGGCCATTTAAGTTTGTACTTTGGGCCCAAGAATGTTGAGCCTAAAGTGGGCCAAAAGGCTGGCCCATGAAGCCCATTGGGCTGTTGACACATGGTGGGGGAAGGAGGAGCTGCATGGCCTTCTCCAAGTGTCTTCAACAAGGGAGACACTTGTCTCCTTCTTGGGGACAAGTGTCCCCCATGCAAGATGAGGATGCATGCAAGTATATAAACAACCAAAAAGAAAGAGAGAGAGGGAGTGGCTGGTTTTGAGAGAGAGAGAGAGAGAGAGAGAGAGAGAGAGAGAGAGAGAGAGAGAGAGAGAGGGAGTTGCCGAGAGAGTGAGGAACCGAGAGAGAGAGGAGGAAGAAGCCGTGTGTCCGTCTGTCCGCTCGTCCGTCACTTGTCACCGTGCGTCCGTCGTCCAACGTCGTGCTCGTTGTAGCTCGGTACAAAGGCATGTTGGGATCTATATTCTGCTCTTGCATGTTGTGTCTTGCTTGTGTGTTTGAATGGTGGTGAATCTCGGATGTTTAGGGTGTGAGAAACCGAAGCTTGAGTGTGTTGTTCTTGAAAATGTGTTCTGTTTTTGAGTGTGCCGCTTGACCCAGAATTTTGTAGAGGCTTGCATGTGGGTTTCGAGTCGGATTTTGGCCTCGACTTCTTCACAAAAGTTGTAGACAACATCTCAAAGTATAACATACTAAAATTTGAGACAAAATGGCTGAGTTTTAAGGGGGTGAAACCCTTCCTCTAGGAAAACGCCAGATCTGAAACTGTTTTGTTGACCTCTTGGTGGTTTTGTGGGGTGCATGTCACTTTTTACCGAGAATCTCACTTCGACTTCTTCACTAAAGTTGTAGAGAACATCCTGAATATTAACATACTAAAATTTGAGGTAAAACTAGCAAGTGTAGCCTAGTGAAACGATTTTCTTTTGAAGACAGCAGATCTGGAAGTATGGTACTGGACTCCCGAGACTTCGTAGAATATATGGTGACTATTATTTGAGAATCTCACCTAGATCCCTTAATGAAAGTTGTAGGGGACCTCTTGAGGCAAAACATATCAAAATTTCAGAAGAAATCATGGAAGATAAGTAGGTGAAACCTTGATTTTTCGGAGACAGCTAAACTGCACTGTTCGGTACTAGGAACAGGAGCTTCAACCGTCTATAGTAAATTATCTAGAGCGAATCTGTCCTAGATGTCTGCATGAAAAATCTACCTTAGGGTCTTAAATATCACCTGATAAAATTTCATAGTTTTTGGAGGCCATTCGGGTATTTAAATTGGAATATTTCAAGAACCGCGCAATCTGATTTTATCCGAATTTTGCAAGCTGTATTGTGTGAGCTATATCTTTTTGTGTGAAGTTCTTTTGGGCATGTGTTCTTCATGAAATTGCTACCTTTATGTCTTGTCTATTACATGCTCTGATTGTATGATTTTTGAAGATCATATGGATATTTAATTTACATGTTTTCCGAAATTGTGCAAGCTGGAATTTGGTAAATTTCAAAAAGTCATGATGTATGGATTATTCTAAGTTGTATGGACCCCATGGATTGTATTGTCATAAGTGATTGGATCTTGCTGCATATATGATGATGATTGGAACTACATATAAGAATCAAATGCTGAAAATGATCTTGTTTGCCATCATATCATATGCCATGTTGAAATTGAGCCATAATTGTGAATGTGAACTATGATAAGTGAGAAGGCCGTCGGAGGTGTGAGCTGACGATGCTCCGGGAGTGTCGGGATGCCCGGAATGTGGAGGTGCTAGATGCCCGGTGGCCTAGTGGCGTAATTCTGGAGGGTCCTAGGGAGTTTCGAGATGACCGGTGGTATACGGTACATAATTCCAGAGGAGGGGGGGATCCTGGTGATATTTCGATACGTAATTCCGGAAGCCCCAGAGGTTTGTGCTCAGGGGGATGCCTCGTGATGCTAGTTGGGATGCGAGATGCCCGGAATGTGGGGGGCTGGATGCCCGGTTGTATTTTGAATACATGCTCGGAGGTTCCTCGCGATGCTAGGTTGGGTGCGAGCGATGAATTGTGAGATGCAAACATTGGTCCCTGGAAAGAAAAACTGATGAGATCCTTGTGAAAGATAAGAATTGAAAATGAATCATGTGCATGGGTGTATGCATATGGCATGATGCATGATCGGCTTATGAAAATAAATTGATGCTATTTGATATTGAAAATGCGATCATGAAGGCATGAATGGATCTCATGGTGATGTATACTTGATAGCATGGATGATATGAATCATGGTAGTATGTGCACCTATGGCATGGATATGTATGACATGATGACGATGAGTGCATGGTTGTATGTGCACCTATGGCATGGTATATGTATGACATGATGGTGATGAGTACAAGAGGATGTATGTACATATGGTATGATAACATATGCATGGTTGCAAGGTAAGTTATGTTTGAATGCATGGATGATATGTGCTTTGTATGATGCCTTGATTGTTCTGTTTGATGCATTGAGTAGTTTGGTGGATCTTTACCTGCTGAGTGGCTGTACTCACCCCTTTTGGGGAATAACATTTCAGACTAGATAAGATACCTCTGCTGCCACTACTACCAGTAGATGGATCTGTTTGGATATGACCGTGAGGAGGAGGATAGCAAAGGAAGGAACTTTTGGACGCCGACACTGATCGATGGTCTTTAAGTATACGACTGTTGGAGGAGATGTCGATCATCGTTTGAAGTATAGTCAAGTATAGAAAACTATGGCATTTTGATGTACCGATGAATGATGTCCATCAGGTTTAAGTAAATAAAAGTGTTTGGCTTTTACCTATAAATGTTTAGTAGGTGTGCATCATTTTCTGAATATAGGGAATGGAGTTGTTGGATATGTTTCTGTTATATGAATTGCGTAAGGGACCAATGAAATAGAAAAAAAAAATGTAAATCCCCAGGTTGTACGGACCCGCTGCAATTGAAATGGTATCAGAGTGACATGTTAAAAGGGAAAGTGAAAGGTAAGCGAACTGTGGTGACTCTAACGGATCGGGGGCCATCGAGGGGTGCCACACAATATGCCCCAGGGCACTCTAGCCACACAAAATAAACAAAGGACTTACCTCACCTCAGTCCATTCCTGCACATTAGAACATTTCAATAATCAATCAAATCATTCACTAAAACCCATGGTCGAAAGGACACAACCTATCTTTAGGTGGCAATTTACGACCCAGTGGGCGCGGCCTTTAATAAGTGGCGGATTACGGCCTTATCAGGCGTGACCCTTATCGGGTGGCAATTTACAGCCCAACGAGCGCGACCTTTAATAATGGTGGATTACGGCCTTATCAAGCGCGACCTTTGTCAGGTGGCAAATCACGGTCTAACAGGGCCCAGTCGAACTTCAACAATTTTCTAGATCTATTTACAACCTTTCACAACCAAATTCCAATCGAATAACGACATTAAACATCATTGGGATAAATCCCCACATAAACATCCATTCAATTTATCGATACAAACTGGACCTACCAACCAATTACGGTGCCAAAAGCCGACACCAGGTATTTCAAGTTAAATACCAAAACTTCTCCATTTTCACACAATTCCACACTTTTGGAATAACCAATCATAATCATCAAATTACACAATTTCCCAATTAAACATACAATTGGCATAAACCGATCGCACCTTCTTTTGCGATCGGCGCGGAATTCTAACAACCTAGGCCATCCCTAAGCAAAATTTTCGAAATTATTAAATAATTAAATTTAATTCCGAAAATTAAATAATTAAATATTATATTATAATAATATAATTTAATAAAATAATATTTATAAAATTCGAAATAATTAATTAATTAAAATAATTAACTAGGGTTTTAAACTAGATTACACTAATTTAAACATACAATTAGCCCTAATTACACATCCACTAAACTAATCATACAACTAATCTAATTAACATTTAAATAATCTAATCTAACCACGTAAATCTACTTAGACTAACCTATACACTCATTAGGCATAATTAACTTGCTAAGCAAGGATTAGAGGATAAATTCACTGGTTTTACGCTCCTGTGAGTTCACGGCGACCACGACACCAAGGCGATCGACAATCCTCAAAGCGGCGACACCAACGGAGGCTGGGAAGACACCAAAAATGGGCCTCGAAGCTTCCAAGGCTTTGCTGTCTTTGGCTATTGATCTTGCTGGAGAAGAGCTGCTCAGTTTGCTGGAAATGGCGGAGGACGAGCAGCATTGAGCAGGCGGAGGTCAGGCGGGTGCAGGCGGCGGCTCCTGCGGCTTGACGGTGGCTGACCGACATCCAGGGACCCTCGGGACAATAGCTGGTGGCGCGAGCTGGGTGAGACAATGCGCAGGCGAGCTAGACAACGAGTGGCGACCAGCAGCTTGCAACAGCGGACAAAGCGGCGGTTTAGCGGCCGGACGGGTGAGATGAAGCTTCGAGCGGCTTCCAGGCGGTGCTGTGGCTGTCGAATGGCGAGGTAGACGGCCAGAGGACGCGGGACGAAGGCGGAGTAGCTCGCGAGTTGGCCGGCGAGGTGCGCGCGCAGACGAGTAGCGCCGGCGACAGCGAAGGCTACAAGAGACGACGTCAAGCGGGCAAAGGAGGCAGACGAAGGGGGTCAGGCTGCTCGTTCAACCGGTCGGATCCTCCTTCTCTCTCCTCTTTCAAAAGCCAAGTCTCAAGGTTGAAGATGATGGAGATGGGGGGGAGTGGAAGTGACATCCCACCTTTTTGGGATTAAATCTCCACCCTCCATGTGTCACCATCCTAGCCACTCTTGCCCCACCCCATGACATCACTTATGATGTCACAATCCACTATCTCCAATCTCCCACAACCTTATTCTAATGGTTGCAATTTCATTTTCTGCCGGGGCATAAAATCTTGTACAACAAGTTCTTCAATTCCACTCGATTCTCTTCCAATTGAATCAAATTGAAGTCCATAAAATTAATCCAATGTCACCACACTTTAATTCACATCTTCACTTGTCCATAGAACTAACTTAAGTCTCAAAAGCATGACCAAAAGCGGGCCTACTAATTTCTCGAGCCAAATTAGCTATTCTTTGCTTAATTGCTGAAAAACTCTAATTGCATGAAAAATCTTCCGAAAATGAGTCGACGTTCCTAAAATGAACTGTGACATGGCCGAACTTTCAATTTCTGAATTCAAGTTTAAAATCACGGTTAATTTCAATCGGCGCGATTCGAGCTCGTCCTAATCTACCGAGTAGCTTTTAGGAATTTTCAGTGCAATTGACCCGTGGTTGATTATTTTCAAGCCACGACATAATCTTCGACACATTGGCGACTCTCGATTGTTGTGAAAATCTCAAGGTTTCAATCACAAACACAAGGTACCCAAAATGACAGAAGAATCAATTTAGTGCCGGTCGACGAGAATATTGAAATTAGGTGGAATCACCCGCACTCTAATCACATATCTCAGTCGAATCAACCTATTATTAATCTATGTTCGATTCTGATAGTGTCGTAATGATCCTTGCAAATTAACATGGTTGAGCAACTGATTCATGGTTAGATTCTCAAGTCTATTGCATTTAATTTCCTTAATGATTTCACCTGATAGACTAGTTATCTCATGAGTGATCGGCTCGGAGAATTGAATTATAAGCGCGTCGATGAAAAGTCTGTTTCATTTAATTGAAAGCAGAATCATAAATTTGGGATGTCACACAATTCCTGTGGAAAGGTTCAAATTTGGGCAGGGGTGGTGCTAAGGTAGCTTGGGATGAAGTTTGCCTTCTAAAGGTTGAAGGAGGACTAGCTATCAGGAGGCTCCGAGATTGCAATAAAGCTGCCATGCTGAAGCATATCTGGCTCTTGTTCTCTGATAAGGAAGCACTATGGTGTAGGTGGGTTCATTCCACTTTCGTAATAAACAAAAACTTTTTGGTTGCTAGGAAGCCAACCTGTTGCTCCTAGGCCTGGAAGAGCTTGTTGAACTTGAGGAGTGATTCCCGTATGGCTTTCTACTGGAAAATTGGCGATGGCCGAACAACCTCTTTTTGGTTTGATAATTGGCACCCTAGGGCCCTCTAAACCTGCTCTTCTCAGATTCACTTATCTACAGCTTAGGGCTCTCTAGGCAGGCCTGTGTTGTTGACCTCTTCTTAGATGCTAGCCAAGCTCTCAGGACGGTACTTGAATCGTGGGGTCATCCTCTCCCGATCCTGTCGGGTGACCCGGATCATTTTTGCTAGCGAAAAAGCTCTTCGGGCCGATTCACGGTGGCAACGGTGTGGAACTCCATCAAGAAGAAGAGATCGCGGGTCCATTGGCACTCCTTCGTGTGGGACAATGCCATAGTACCTCGCTATTAGCTTAATCTTTGGCTCATTGTCAAGCACAGACTTCCAACCTAGGCTCTCATTCTATCTTATGGTAGAATTGGAAGTGTTGCCTGTGCGTTTTGTAAGAGTATGCCCGACTCTGTTGATCACCTGTTTTTTGATTGCTGTGTCACGGTTGGCATTGCTTTCTTTTGGGCTTCTAGATGCAATTTGCCTTGGTGTAACAGAACTTGGAGGGAGAACCTCCGTTGGGTCACTACCTATTTGATGGATAAAGATTTCTACAAGTGCATTGTCTGTTTTTCCTTTAGCGCGCTTTGTCATATCATTTGGAAAAAAAAAAAAGAATAACATCATCTTTAGAGACCAACCCTTGACGGTCCTGGCCTTCAGGAACATCGAAGATAATTTCGGAAAAAGAAGATTGCAAAGAAGTTGGGGCCTAGACCCGATTATTTTCACCAGGGACCTGTAGGTAGTTCGTTCTGACGGTGACCTCTTCCTCGGCTATGGCGTCTTTTGTAGCCGTTTGACCATGCCGTGCTTCTTTTTGGCTAGGTGTTTTAATGTTTGTGCCGCGTTTTACGGCCTTTTCATCTCGTCACCCTTCCACTCCTTTTGTTCCTACATTTGGAGTGTAAGTTTCTGGTGACGAGATTTTTTTGTACATTTGGCCTTTCCTCAATATATCTCTTATCTTTACCAAAAAAAAAAAAAAAAAAAAAATATTTACATAAGACCAACGTTTGAGAAAGCTATGCAGCAAAAAACCCATGGGAATTTCCTGTTAGCATAGTATAAGCCAACACACTAGATGTGATGTGTATCGTTGGAGTGATCGTAGAACACCAACTTTGTAAGGCAGAGAGCAAATAGATAGAAATCATAGTTCACAAATGAGCAATCTTAGACTTGGTTGACACAAATACACAATAGAAATAGCCATAGATTCAGAGTAAATGAGCGAGTGGCAAAAGAAAAAGGAAAGTGATCATTCGAATTTTTCAAATAGAAATAAAGAGGGTTGCAAAATTGCTACTTAAACATGCAAAATTAAGATATCAATTGAATGAAGGGGCTTCAAGCATCAAACTCTCTCCATAAGTGCAAGTGACCAACAAATAAGAAGTAGAGGTCCTTTTACTTGGTTTCAATTGACATAGATATTTTCCACGCATATCACCAATACAAGATTTGGCCATTGCAGTACCTTTGTGTTCTGCATGACACGGAGCTGGGCTGGCACTGAAACAGCTTCAAGATAAACACAAAAGGCCTAACAAATCTTGTTAATGATATGATGGTGTGTTGAGGGGCTATGAAGCACAGACAAGTTGCGCGTGCTTCCGTGTCGTGTCCAACACGTGTCGAACATGTTGACACACTCGGACATGCGGTCAACACGTGTTGAATTTTCCGACGCGTGGTCAACTTTTCTCGACATGTTTCGACATGCGAGTCCGGAAGAAGATGGATGGTGGAGGCAACAGAGACGAGGCCACGAGCGACGGTGAGCCCGCGACGGCAAGAGATGGCGAGAGAAAGAGCCAAGACTGAGGCTAGGGCTGCCACTGTGATGCTGCGATGGATTGGCGATGAGGCTACAACTGCGAAGGAGGAAGGGCTGAAGGCGAGGTGGTAAACGAATGTAATGAGGACCGAGAGCAAGCACTAATCGAGAGGAAGAGGAGAGGAAGGGGGTCATGCGGTGAGGAGGAGGAGGAGGAGGATTGAGAGGAAGAAAAGAGGAAGGGGGTTGTGTGACAAGGAGGAGGAGAAAAAGGATTGAGAGGAAGAGGAGAGGAAGGGGGTTGTGTAGAGAGGAAGGAGGAAGGGGGTCGTGCAGCGAGTGGCGAGGAGGAGGAGGAGAAGGAGGGCGTTGGTTAGGTTTTTGATAAGGAAACTCAAAAAGAATAAAAAAGGGGGACTCGATAGCGTGATTTTTCATTTTGGAGGGAGGGGGAAGTGACAGCTTGTTGGTGGTGGGGGAGGGAAAGAAAAGTGAAATAAATTTGGGAGTGGGGGAAAATAGACGAGGGAAAGAAGGGAGTGGGGTTTGGGGGTGGACCCCGAGGGGACTTTTTTTTTCTTAATTGGAAAAATAAATAAATGAGATTAAAAAATAATTTCGAAAAATAACAGTACTGAATTTTGAATGATGATAAATTTTGATCATTGTAGAATATCATTGATTTATTTAAATAAGTTGATTCTAATTTATTGTTAGTTGTTAGTTTCATCAATAACTTTTGTTAATGCTAAAAATATGTTTCCAAACATGAATACGCATTAACTATGAATATCTCTTTCGAATTTCCAATGAATTGATTTATTATTATTATTAGTGTAAATTCAATGTAGGCGCTTTTTAATTAATTAATTATTTATGAATTTGAATCAAATTAATTAAAAATATAAATATTCATTTAATATACAACGTGTCCCAACGTGTCGGAATTCTCTATTTTTGAGAAATGACATGTCGACGTGTCGTGTCATGCCGTGTCGCGTGTCTGTGTCACGTGTCGGTGCTACTTAGGTGATGACAATGAGACAAAATGGACCTTGGACTTACTCAAATGAATAATGGCTAGTGTGAGTTATCATAGTGATTAGCAACTATGTTTAAGAGATTTAGCCACTCCATTGAAACATGTTGGAGCTAGCCAAAGTAATTAAGAGCTAGAAGATTATCAATGAGGGGTGAATCACTAGAGATAGCACAGCACATGGAATCACCTGAAAAAGGGACAAGCCTTGTTGCCTGAAAAAGGGAACCAGGAACCGGCCTCTTCAGAACCGGGAATCGAACCGGACCCTCTAGTTCGGTTCGTATGTGTTACTATAGGAGATAATGCCTTGCTGCAATTAACACTATTCTATTGCATATGCTCGTAAGCAACAAGCCTTGCTTTATATCTTGCTGCCACAACACTAGAAATTCCCTCCTTTTGTTTATAGAATCATGTATACTTGATAATCTTCTAGCTCTTAATTACTTTGGCTAGCTCCAACATGTTTCAATGGAGTGGCTAAATCTCTTTGAACATAGCTACTAATCACTACGATAACTCACACTAGCCATTATTACCTTTGAGTAAGTCCAAGGCCAATTTTGTCTCCTTGTCATCACCTAAGTAGGACTGACACGTGACATGACATGTTGACACGTCATTTCTCAAAAATAGAGAATTCTGACACATTAGGACATATTGCATATTAAACGAATATTTTTATTTTTAATTAATTTGATTCAAATTCATAAATAATGTGACACTGAACCATGTTGAGTTTATTTGATCCATGGTTGGTTCTCGGTTGTAATGTAATCGTGTGGAACCGATCAATTCGTATCAATTCATGGTTGCATGGGATCGGTTCATGGTCATTTATGACCAGCATAACGACTGGGAGAAATCACCCGCGACTGGTGCGATGATCGGATGGAATTAAGCCATGATCGTCGTCGATTCATGACGTTACGTGATTGTCCCACGATCGATCCTTACAATCGAATAACCTTTCCATGGTCAAATACTCTATAACTGGACCTTGGGTTACCGATCCCTGAACGGCCACTTGACTCATGACCGACCTTCGGGCCGGCTTATGGCCAAGTCTTACCCTTGACGTACCGGGCTTTGGCCTACTAATCATGGCCAAAATATGGGTCGAAATCGAGGATGTTACAGACACTTTAGGAAAACACAACATACTATTTAGATACCAAAAAGACACTAATACATTTGGTTGCATAGGAATCGAAGGTATACTCTTGACCATCAATTGTGTTTTCTAGCTGACCCCCAAAATGAGGCTAGTGTACTTCTGTCTTATTTTTAGGTTATAATAAACAACTAGATCGTATAAATAAACCCATTATGCGGGGTACGAATTTCGATGAAACTCATCGTGGTTTAACATACTTGAAATGGGAGTACCCCAAAGGATGAAGTGGTGCCATCCTTATGGATGAAGCGTACTGTCGAGAGAGCTACCATGGTAAAGGTACCCTTAAATCTAATATCCACACCTGATCTCTTCTCCCAAGGTGTGTCGCTCGTGTGGATATGGATCGCGAAACTTCGCTATCACGTGGGATATGAGCTTGGGAGAGCTCACGATCTCGTGGAGAGAACTCATTAAAGGCTTGATCTGAAAGACAAGGTGATGACGTCTTTTAGAGCGTAAGCTATAAGGGAACTCTCCTGATCAAGTATCCCAAAATCCGACCTTTCCCCCCTTTTCTCTCCTCGTGATGGTGAGGGATCGAGGAGCGGCGAGATCATGTCGAGACAATGCCGAATGGAAATAACGCAACAAGAATCGGATAGAGGTAATAGATGAATGAAGTAAGAAGGGAAATGATGGTGTTCCTAAAAGGTTAAGCTATTAGAACATTTTGTCAATAGTGTGTGCATACATACATACATACATACATACATACATAATTACATACATACATACATACATATATATCATATTGAGAAAATAACAAAAACATATCTCAATGTTGGAAATATTACTAATAAAAGTCCTAAATTATTGTTCTTATGCTAATTCAGTTTTAAATTTTTTAACGGTTTGCCAATATAATCAATTTTAGTCAATTTTGGACATAAATCGTTGAAGTAGATGCTGGTCATCTTACGTAACATGATCGATACTAATAAACATTTTTTGAAATGTTTCAAAAAAAAATCGAATCTTTTATTTTGTATTTTCGTTTGTTTTTTTTTTTTCCTTCTCTCCTCTTTTCACTATGGTTAGTGAAGATAGTTAGAGCCTTGACAATAGTTGGCAAGGCTACCCCATCCAAATCCGGATTCTGGCAACCTTTTCTATGGCCAACGAAGCTAGGCCTCACCTAGACTAGGCGAGAAATGCCTAAAATGGGCTGCAAGTTGTTACCTAGTGGCCGGCAACCCTCATCGACCATAGTGACAAAAGAAAAGAAAAGAAAAGTATATAAAAGTTAAAATTTTCAAAAAAAAAATTTGTAAAAATTATATATATTGGCGCCGATGGTGCCACATAGGATAATCAGTATACACGTTAGTGATTTCTCACCAAAATTAATTGGAAAAACTATATTGGCAAATGGTGAAAATGTTTATAACTAAATTAGTCAAATTAAAAAATTTAAGTCTGAATCGGCACAAGTGTAAATGAATCGGCACAAGTGTAAACTTTCTTTTTTGGTGATTATCCTTCTTTTCATCCAAAGACCACTTTCATACCTTTAGCATTTCAAATGCATTCATAACCTCTGGATAACAAATCCCCCTTCCCCTCCCCCTCCCAAAAAGAAAAAGAAAAAGAAAAAGAGATGGCCAAATTAACTGTTAAGACCGTCCTAAGCCCCGAATACTCCAAAGACCCTAATCCCAATCATCCACGAACCTTGAAATCTCCCCTACCCACCACGTTCTGCCACCATTGCAATCAATCGTATCGAGCTACATCTAACCGTCATCCTTTCTCTTCAGACCTTCAATTACTATTCCCGTCCCTCGTTCACCTCCGAAATTACAATAGAAAAGAGCTCGTAGACAAAGGAAGTACCTTTTACCTTTCACGAGACTTTCTTTTATACTAAAAACATGGCAACTCATATTTGTTTGCCTGAAGGTCCTCGTTACATCGTTTTCATGCGTACGCTACTCTTTGAGCACATCAGGAACAATACTTCCATTCATCTCTTGCCAGGGTTTCAATACATAAAGAATTGTCGTGGAAGGCTTTTTAAAGATTTTTAGGTCATTTAACTGCGCAATCAAATCTATATGGAATGAATTCCAGGCTTTAGAGCTGCCAAAATAGGTCATAAATCCATTTTTTTAATCTCATATGGGTGTTAAATGGATTAGTTATATAGAGTAAATGAGTCATGAATGGGTTTAAATACAATAAGAGTGGTAAATGATTTGTAACTTACTTAGCCCCAATCCATTTTAATGACTTTCTTTTCAATTTCTCTCACCTACACCCGATCTCGCACTCACTCACTCCACATTCTCATCTCAGTTTGGTTATGAGTTTTTGTAGATTTGATTAAATATAAAAGTGTTTTATTACTATGGGCCGGCATGGATATTGGTTGAGTTGGGTATGAGTCGCTAAATTTGCTTTGAATGGAAATTTGTCAAAACGGGTTAAATATATCTATTTGGTTTGGACCGTTTATAATCCGATCTCTGTGTTTATACATACATGTCAAATGTAGTTTGTCATTTATACTACTTAATTGACATGACGTGCTTAGGTTTCAAAAAGTAATATCGCATTTAATAAACGTGTCGTGTTCATACTTTAATTTCACAGTAGATGATTATGACACAACAAAATTACAACATGAAGAGACAAATTGCTACCCCTACGTGACCCCACCTGAAAATGGTGATCACATCACGACTCTCTCTCTCTCTCTCCCCCCATTGTGTGTGTGGCGATGCGATACTTTCGTTGAATTTTTTATTCTATTTGTTTTCATTTTTTTTCTCCTATATATGTATAGATTGACGATTGCGTCACATGAGATAGGATAAGAGATAGCATATATATCTAGAATTTCAGCTAGTGTGCCAAACATAACTTCAGGGCATGCATTGATCTTGGATCATTTGGCTATAGACTCATTTGACAGGTGACCTTGGAGCAAATTGAATGTGGACGATAAATCAAGTTTACGGGGCCCAAGAGAATAGGGGAATCGGTTAAATTGTCCATGTATTGCCCTCATCCCATGTCCAGCTTTCCCCCATCGACACTCGACATGTGAGTGAAAGAAAGCTAATTATAGTGCTAGCTCCAATAATGCAACCCAACTCTATCACATCGAAGATCTAGGATCTGATATTCCATGATTTTCGTTGTTAATAGTCAAGAGAACCTGATAAATAGGTTAGTCAAGAAGCCAGCATGTGCCTTTAACTAGTTAATCAAAAGTCGTTTGCCCACCTAATTTCTCGTCCGTTCTCATCCCGACCCCTCAAACATTTATACCATGAGACCCCATATTGATTGGACAATGGACGCATAAGTGAGCACAGGAGAACGAAGTAAAAGGAAATGATGGTCAATAGAAAAAAAAAAGTAGAATGGAAAGAAATGTATAGTGTGTATTATGTACATTATTTGTGTATATACATATACACATTGTACGCCAAATGGAAATAACGCAACAAAATCGGATAGAGGTAATAGACGAATGAAGTAAGAAGGGAAATGATGGTGTTCCTAAATGGTTAAGACATTAGAACATTTTGTCAATAGTGTGTGCATACATACATACATATATACATATATACATTTTGTTTATACAAATACATACATATATATCATATTGAGAAAATAACAAAAACATATCTCAATGTTTGAAATATTACTAAAAAAAGTCCTCAACTTATTGTATTTGTGCTAATTTAATCTGAAATCTTTTAACGATTTGCCAATATAATCAATTTAAGTCAATTTTGGACATAAATTGTTAAAGTAGATGCTGGCCATCCTATGTAGCATGATCAACACTAAAAGACATTTTTTGAAATGTTTCAAAAAAAATTGAATCTTTTATTTTGTATTTTAGTTTGTTTTTGTTTTTCTTTTTCCTCTCACTTAAGTTTTCACTTTGGTTAGTGAAGGTATATTTTTTTGTCAGTCCTACTCTACTCCTACTCTAACTCAAGATTCCGTTTGTATGGGCAATCAGAATCAATTTAGGATTCTACTTCTATCACTTAACGGCTACTAAATCTTCTTGATACAGATCTGTCCAATGGATAGATTGGAAGACGATTCTCTAGATACTGTCCAACGGCTAGTTTGGAAGTGGAGTAGTATTTAAGAAGATCAAGGACCGATAAGTAAATAAGAGACGGAGCGTAGAATTTATAATTCCAAAGTCTGAGCGAACTTCGATTATATACTTATCTTTCATGAGCTTAAACGTTTATGATTGTGAGAGAAATACCAAAAGAGTGACTTAGTAAGATAGTGTGATCTACTACTGAGTGTTTGCATTCAAAATTGTAATCTCTTGTTGATTGCATAGTGAAATCCAACTAGATGGCTGTTAGCGTGGGAGATTGGACGTAGGCTTGATTTAAACCGAACCATTATAAATTTCGTGTGCAGCATTCTCTTTCTTTAACTCTTCTTATTTAAGTATGTTGCATACTTACATGTTATTTCAGAAGTCCGTTTCATAGCATAACAAATTCTAAACATCTACAAAAAATCTGGTGGCTCGTTTATCAAACTTTTATCCTTATTTAGACTTTGCTCGCAATTTATTTTATTCTGCATTTATTTGTCAAGATTTTTTTTTTTGAACACCTATTTGCCCCATCTAGGTGTTTGTACTAGCATTTTCAGTTAGCCCCCAACACAATACAATTTCAACACTTTTGCATGAGAAGGCCCAATTATAGTTTATGAACACAACGAATGAATTTATATTAGGAAACTTATCTTTTAGGAATGGACCTTATGTGTCATTGGGTGTGCAATTGGACAAAAAATCCCATGAAAAATGATTACCTTGGTGAGATGTTGAGGCCGAACAAAAAATTTTAAAAGGCATATATAAAAAGAAAAAATACTGAGTTCTATATCTGATGAGAAATTTAATTTGTTTTGTCATTGAAAATCTTATGAAAATGGGCTGGCGAAGGAAATTTATTTGGGTAGTTTAAAGAATACACGACTCCATAAACTAGTTAGTGGGAACATAAAAATGCATAATATGCGTGTGAAAATCCGTTGGGTTTGATACCTAGCGGGAGGGCGCTAGCTAAGGCTCAAGGCTCTCATGCAATTAGTCATCACGCCCCAATAACGTGACTGGGGTCAATCCAACTTGAGACAACGCAATAGGTGAATTGGCATTAGCCCGATCTAATCAAAATTAGTCAAAATGGCAGAATTGGCACTAAATCATTAAGTTTAGGATTGAATTGGCATTAGGTTGAAATATTTAAGATTAAATTGACACTATTAAAAGGTTTATGATTAAATTGACACCAACACAATACGTTTAAACGTTTTCCGACACTTTTCCCCTTTCAAAATACATTGAGTTTGTACTCTTGAATATGACGGCAAAAGAAGTGCGAGGTAGGATGTTCCAACCATGCTCAAGATGGTATTCATAACTGTGATAGTATACGGAATGAGATATTTGGCACTTGAGAAACATTGTGAGCTTACGGATTTGTGGGGGTGTTAGATTATATATCTCGAGAGACCAATCCATTTTCCAAAAGAGTCATGCGTTACTTCATTTTGTTGTGTCTTCTATCCAAAATATCGTACCTCGCCAGCTAACTTAAAGATTTTCAATAAATTGCTAAGATCGTGGGGCCACCCTTCAACAACTTGGAAGATACGGATTGTTTTGTCATAAGATACGGATTTGACCCCTCCCATTTATTGTTAGATTTGCTCCTGTCTCTTCCATTAATGAGTTTTGTAGCAATTATGAGGGCAAACGTGACGAGTGCCTTTCCTTTTTCTTCTTTCTGTTTTTGTTTTCGTGATTTCATGCGTCGATCGTGGGGGCGGGTTCAATGTTCTATCGGGAGACAGAAATCTCCGTTACATGGTTAAGCATTTTTTTTTTTTTAAATAGCTAAAAGAACTTGATTGTGCCAATTAAAAAGTCTGGATGTTAAATTTACTCTGTACATTAGACTTATGAGTTTCCGTCTGATTCTCCCACCTGTTTGCATATAGACATAGTTGTTAGTAGTATTATGCACTATATTAACTTGTTTATTAAAAAAAAAAAAAAAAAAGAAAAAGATAAAGCTTCATGCATGTGCACGAATTCGTGCACATGCACGAAGCGTAATGGTCAGCGGTTGCTGACCATTATGCACGTAGCATTGATGGTCAGCAACCGCTGACCATCATGCCACAATCGTGCATGAGCAACCGCTCATGCACGATCGTCCACTATGGACGATCAGCAACGGTTGCTGATCGTCCATTGATCAGCAACCGTTGCTGGTCATTTTTAATATAAAAATGAACGAGGGACGAGAGAAAAGAGGTTGTTGGAAAAACAGAGAAAAGGTGGGTGTGCATTTGTGTTTTTAGAGAGAAAATACTTTGCTGAAAACAGAGAGCAAATTGTGTGCGTGTTCTTGTGTTTTTGAGACGCAAGAAAGAAGAACATTTTCTCATTCGGGCTGTGACTATAATACATCGAGGATACGGTGGATCATTTCCACGTGATTGCTAGCACAATCGAAGTGGAGAATATCCGAAGGTTCTCTCTTCCGTTCGACGTTCGTTGTTGGTGTGTCTGAACTAGAGGTCGACGCTTGTGGGACTCGAATTGTAGAACATCCAAACCGACTCGTTTCAAAGCACGCTTCGAGAGGTAATTCGTTTAACTCCCTTTTTATGTTTAGATTTTTGATTAAAACGCACGAACAACGCCTAAGGAGAATCATGTGTAAAATATATCTTTGTTTCCGCTGCGTTTATTCTGTTGATTTTTCTTATACATGATTCATGAAACCTCAACAGTGGTATCAGAGCCAACCTTAGGCGTTTTCGTGCGTTTAATTGATTTATAGTTCAAATATATTTTTGCATTCTAATGGCCAATTTACTTTTGTTAAGAGAATTGGTTCTCTTGCTCTTATATGGCCTATAGAAGTTGATTGATTTATGTGATAAATTTAATCAACAAAGCAAAAATTAGAACTAAATCAATTTTGAATCAAAAATCCGTAACTTGTTATACTTTGTGTTTATATTCTACAAATGATATGCAGAATTTTATGCATGCCTTCCAGAGCTTTAAATTTTGAATTTATGGCTCGTAAGGAAGGGTGGTGATCATGGAAAAATCCTAATTGTTGTGATTATTGTATGGATGAATGTATGATGATTACAGGTATTCTTTTGGGGATGTAATTATTAAATGGAGGCTGCGTCCTTCTTTTTATATTTATTTTATGAAATGTAATTTAAGTATAGTGTAGTATTTCAATTATTGATGTAAATACTACAAGAGAGGAGGAGCCATTGGAGGAGCCATTAAACCGGTGAGCTCTATGGGCCCGGTCTTTGAAGAGTTCAAAGATTGAAGAAAAAGTGAAGAGCAGGTCCATATTATTAAAACATTAAAATGGTTAAATGGGTCTCTTTGGCTCGAGACCCATTGAACCATAATTCCATGATCACCACATAGGATAGATATTATGTGATATCTATTTATTTATTGTGTTTATGGTATCGTGCATGTTAAACCGGTTAATGTGCAAAGTGAGACCGTTAATAACGACCTAAATCTCCTTACAAAGAATATTAAGTCGAAACGGGTTTCGGACTCGTGGCCTTCCATCGTCGTGGTTTGATCCAATATTATAGTGGTTAATTAACCGGTTATGGATACATAGGGGTTAATTACCATTTATAATATTGGACTACTCCATTATGCATATGATGTTGTGGGGTTGGAGCCAAATGATTTCCAATAACTGTTAGGTGAGGGAATTATTTGTGTTTTCAATACTTGCATGAGACGATGGGCTAGACTTAACTATGATCATGATGCCAATAACTGTTAGGTGAGGCTTTCATGGTCTAGAGGCCGAAGTTATGATTGGGACTCGCATATGATGCGTTGAACAAGCTGGTTCACTCACTAAGTTCATAGGACACCAATAACTGTTAGGTGAGGTGGACTTTGGGCTAGTGGGACTCCAATCCCCACTAGTAATCTTTACCCGACGAAGATTACCGCTTCCCATCTTAAGGAGTATGGGATTCGAATATAAATTTAGTGGGAGGATCTATTTCATTTAAAGGCCAAAATGAAATAGTTATTTTGAAAGATACAACGGCTAACAATTTATTTTCTGCAACAGATATATTATTACTCTGAAAATGGTGACCACAAACCCACTCGCTTCTATACTTGACAAGAATTGTTTGATTTGGACCCAATTTCACTGATCGGGTGAGGAATTTGAGAATTGTTCTCAATTCAGAAAAAATTGGGTATGTGCTTGATGAAAAGATGCCAACCTCCTTTCCCGAGGGTGGGACCCAAGAGGAGCGTGTCACTTATGATAAGTGGCGTGATGATGACTTAAAAGTTAGGTCATATATGCTTGCTTCTATGAATAATGAATTACGGAAGAAGTATGAATCTATGGAAGATTTGGGTCGATCATTTTGCACTTAAAGGAATACTTTGATGAGAATGGTCGAACCTCTAGATATGAGATATCTAAGGCATTGTACCGTATGAGGATGGCTGAAGGATCATCTGTTAATGATCATGCTTTGAAAATGATCGGCACATTGAAGAATTGGCTAGGCTGAATCTCGTTATGGACAATGAGTTAGCTGTGGATTTGATCCTCCAATCTTTACCCGATTCCTTCTCTGGTTTTGTCCAAAACTTCCACATGCATAAGATGGAGAAAACTCTTGCTGAGTTACATAGCATGTTGGTAGTTTATGAGAAGGAAATGCATAACACGAGGCCAAATGTAGTGGCTATGGCTAAGGCTTCTTCTTCAAAGGGTAAGACTGTTTTAAAGAAGAATAAATGGAAGAGACCTGCCAAACCTGTTGTGCAACCAAAACCCATGATTGATAAAGGGAAATGTCATTCTTGTGGTGTCAAAGGGCACTTTGGAGGAGGAACGTAAGAGGTACCTCGCGAGCTTGAAGGTCAAGCCGAAGAACCAACCTTATGAAGGTATGGTGTCTATGCTTATTGAAACCAATCTTATGGTTAGTGCTGAATCCAGCTCATGGGTTCTAGATTCTGCTGCAACTTCACATATTTGTATGTCTTTGCAGAATCTAGAAGTAAGCGAGATCTTTGGGGCGAAATGAGATTGTCCTAACATTTGCCAATGGAGCAAGAGTTGCTGCATTAGCTATAGGGACTTTTCGTTTATGTTTGCCTTCTGGACATGTATTGGTTTTAAAGAACTGTTTGCATTATAAGAATGCTGTTAGGAACATCATCTCTATACCTCGTCTGGGTAAAGAGAATTATGAATTTTCTTTTGCTGATGATGTATGTTCTATTTATCATAATAGAATATGTGTTGGTTCTAGTTTATTAACCAACAATCTTTATACCATTACAATGTCCGGTAATGCGATTACCAATGTCAATAAGCAAAATAGAATTGATATAAATGCCATAACTAATAAACGCCCTAGAGACGGTCCAAATAAAAAGTATGTTTGGCATCTCGATTAGGTCATATTGGAGAAGACAGAATTAACAAGTTGAGTAATGATGGATACATTGATCCTTCAAATTTTGAGTCATACTCGACTTGTGAGGCATGTCTTCTAGGAAAAATGACCAAAGCGCCTTTGTGGGACAAAGTGCGCGAGCTGCTGACATATTAGGATTAATACATACAGATGTATGTGGACCAATTAATGAATCTGCTAGAGGTGGTTATAATTACTTCATTACCTTCACCGATGATCAGTCACGGTATGGTTATTTATACCTCATGAAGTATAAATCTGAATCCTTTGAAAAGTTCAAGGAATTCAAGGCTGAAGTTGAGAAACAAACAGGAAAATGTATTAAGGCTCTTCGATCAGATCGAGGAGGTGAATACCTTAGTACTGAATTCCTGGACTTTCTTAAAGAGAATGGCATTTTATCACAATGGACACCTCCGGAACTCCCGAACATAATGGTGTATCGAACGAAGAAATCGTACTTTATTAGATATGGTACGATCTATGATGAGTTACACCGATTTGCCAATATCCCTTTGGGGATATGCCCTTGAGACAGCTATATATATACTGAATAGAGTGCCGTCCAAATCTGTTCCAACTACGCCCTATGAGATATGGCATAGTAGGAAACCTAGTCTTAATCATATTAAGATTTGGGGTTGTCCAGCTTTTGTGAAAAAGCTGAAAATGGAAAAATTGGAGGCAAGATCTGAACAAGGTCGCTTCATTGGATATCCAAAGGAAACTCTTGGATATTATTTCTATTTTCATTCAGACCAAAGAATTTTGGTATGCAAGCACGCTTCCTTTTTGGAGAATCAGTTCGTCCAAGAAAGTGGTGCTGGGCGGAAAATAGTCTTACAAGAAGAAAATAATGAAGTATCAAACAATCGAGTTCAGATACGAATCTCTGATTCAGTGGGAGCTTTTGATACACAACCTCTTAGGAGAAGTGCGAGAACGTCTCGCCCACCTGCTCGTTATAGACACTCGGTTGATCATATTGAACCATTATTCATTGTGAATGATAGTGATCAACCCGGTGATCCTAAAACCTATGAGGAGGCGATGTTGGACATCGATTCTCGGTAAATGGCTAGAAGCCATGAAATCCGAAATGGATTCAATGTATTCCAATGAGGTTTGGACCTTGACCGACCTGCCTGATGGTATTGTACCAATTGGCTGTAAATGGATCTTCAAGAGGAAGATGAATGTTGAAGGTCAAATTGGAATTTATAAAGCACGGCTGGTGGCGAAAGGATATCGTCAAAAAGAAGGAATTGATTATGACGAAACTTTCTCACCTGTGGCCATGCTAAAATCCATTCGGATTATGTTGGCTATAGATGCACACCTTGATTATGAGATATTCCAGATGGATGTTAAAACGGCTTTTCTAAATGGTTTTCTCGATGAGGACATCTATATGGAACAGCCACGGGGTTTTGAATCCAATAGTGAAAAACAGAAGGTGTGTAAGCTTAAGAGATCCATTTATGGACTCAAACAAGCCTCCAGAAGTTGGAACATTCGTTTTGATGAGGTAGTCAAATCGTTTGGCTTCGTCAAAAATCCGGATGAACCTTGTGTATACAAGAAGATCAGTGGGAGTGCAATTGCATTTCTGGTTTTATATGTCGATGATATACTTTTGATTGGAAATGATGTACCGATGATATCATCGATAAAACTATTCTTGTCACAGAAATTCTCCATGAAAGATTTAGGAGAGGCAACCTACATTTTAGGTATCAAGATCTATAGAGATAGATCGAGACGATTGATTGGCCTCTCACAATCTACGTACATAGACAAAGTGTTAACACGGTTTAACATGCAATGTTCCAAGAGAGGATTATTGCCTTTTAGGCAAGGGATCCATCTTTCTAAGGAGATGTGTCCCAACTCTCTGAAGAAAGAGAGCGGATGGCAAAGATACCATATGCATCCGCTATTGGAAGCATAATGTATGCTATGCTATGTACTAGACCACGATATTGCACATGCTGTAAGTATTACTAGTAGATATCAGTCTAATCCAGAGAAGAGCTTTGGATAGCAATCAAGAATATTCTTAAGTACTTGCGAAGGACTAAAGATTTATTCTTGATATATGGAGAAGGAGAATTTAAAGTTGTAGCTTATACTGATTCCGATTTTCAATCGGATCCTAATGATTATAAGTCTACATCTGGGTTTGTCTTTACATTCAATGGTGGTGCGGTTAGTTGGAAAAGTTCCAAACAAAGTATAGCTGCTGATTCCACCACCGAGGCGAGTATGTAGCTGCTTCGAAGAAGCAGCAAAGGAAGCCGCTTGGATGAAGAAGTTTATTTCTGAACTTGGAGTCGTTCCTTCAATTGAGCAACCGATCACATTGTTTTGTGACAACAATGGGGCGATAGCTCAAGCTAAGGAACCAAGGTCTCACCGAAGTCCAAGCATATTGAGAGACGCTTCCATCTCATCAGAGAAATTGTTGGGAGAGGTGATATCGCCTTGCAGAAAATTGCCTCAGCAGAAAACGTGGCAGATCCCTTCACTAAGGCCTTACCTCAGTCTTCTTTTGAAAGACATATTGACAAAATGGGTTTGAGGTACCAGACAAGTTGGCTTTAGTGCAAATGAGAAATTGTTAGATGTATGCCCTAAAGTTGCTATGTAATAGTTACATATTAGGGATTTCAGTTGTACTTTCATTATTATTATTTAATTAATGGCAATGACGTATTCATTCATTTGTCCAATTATTTTATATTGATGAATGATTCCATAAGATCAGTTGCAACTAGACCTATTCTTGAGACGTCAAGAATATATGTGACGGGTCCATAGTTAGACTGAATCTTTAAATTGTTCTCGGTCGATGGATTATTAAGTGGATATTAATAATCCTGTTGAGACCGGTGTGTTCTTAACTTCGCCATTAAGTATTGGATACTTAAGGGAATGATGAGTCACATGTCATTGGGTATTATGATACATGAGTTAGAACACAGGTGTTTATATTAGACAAATTCACTGAACGTGACGCATATGGAACGATTAGCGACATGGAAGCTTTTAGCGTGGTCAATGTCTAATTGTTCATGTTTTGGTCTTGTGTAAATAATCCTTAGACCTGAGGCACAGTGTTAACTTGTGTATCGAACAACTATGGTTCACGGGTGCACATAATGCTGGGTCGTTGATCCGTCTTTATACTTGATGGTCATAGTTTGTTCATATACGAAGTTACACGTGTGCGCAATATGGAATCTGTCTCCTTGTTATATTCAAGGTATGATAATGATGTCCTATGCGATCTAATTGTGACACTGCATTGAAATCCTCGGCCGGGGTTGTAACCGAGAATAAATTGTTTATGTCTCAAATAAAATGCATGTCAATTAGATTTGTGCATATGATTGAATTAATGACTTGACAAATATTCCATGGTCTTTGTTTGATCGGGACATAGTAAGACAGAGGGATTGAATTACACTGTAGCCAAAGCTGACAGGTTCATTATGTTCTTAAAGCATTCACACTATCTGGGTAGCCATGACATATTGCTAGATGTCAATCGTGGCTTGTAGGACCTAAAAGATTAATCGGGACAATTAATTCTTTTGGAAGTACTAATGTGTTAGTACAAGTCTTACTACCAGCTTGGTGATGAACCTAGGGATGTCACACACCATAAACAACTAGGATGACGTGGAACAAGAGAGAAATATTTTGCAAATGTGTTTGCAATTACTACAATCGAATTGAGTCGATTTGAAATTAAATTAAATGAGATTTAATTTAATTTATATCATAGTCACGAGCCTACTTGCATATGATGCACACGCATGCCCAAAGTCGATATATGTTAACATACCAAACAAGTTAGCTTTAGTGCAAGTGGGAGATTGTTAGTAGTATTATGCACTATATTAACTTGTTTATTAAAAAAAAAAAAAAAAGATAAAGCTTCATGCATGTGCACGAATTCGTGCACATGCACGAAGCGTAATGGTCAGCGGTTGCTGACCATTATGCACGTAGCATTGATGGTCAGCAACTGCTGACCATCATGCCACTGTCGTGCATGAGCGGTTGCTCATGCACGATGGTCGTGCATGAGCAACCGCTCATGCACGATCGTCCACTATGGACGATCAACAACGGTTGCTGATCGTCCATTGATCAGCAACCGTTGCTGGTCATTTTTAATATAAAAATGAACGAGGGACGAGAGAAAAGAGGTTGTTGGAAAAACAGAGAAAAGGTGGGTGTGCATTTGTGTTTTTAGAGAGAAAATACTTTGCTGAAAACAGAGAGCAAATTGTGTGCGTGTTCTTGTGTTTTTGAGACGCAAGAAAGAAGAACATTTTCTCATTCGGGCCGTGACTATAATACATCGAAGATACGGTGGATCATTTCCACGTGATTGCTAGCACAATCGAAGTGGAGAATATCCGAAGGTTCTCTCTTCCGTTCGACGTTCGTTGTTGGTGTGTCTGAACTAGAGGTCCGACGCTTGTGGGACTCGAATTGTAGAACATCTAAACCGACTCGTTTCAAAGCACGCTTCGAGAGGTAATTCGTTTAACTCCCTTTTTATGTTTAGATTTTTGATTAAAACGCATGAACAACGCCTAAGGAGAATCATGTGTAAAATATATCTTTGTTTCCGCTGCGTTTATTCTGTTGATTTTTCTTATACATGATTCATGAAACCCTAACAATAGTTTCGCTTTCTTACTACAAGTCATATGAATTCCGGTGTGATTCTCCAACATGGGTGCATATAGACCTAGTTTGACATCTATTCATTCCGTCAATAAGATTATCTTCCCATTAAGAGCCTTTGCAAGTAGAAAAACAAGCGAAGCCTTTGCCTCCAATGCAAACATGAGCTACAATGGACTTTAAAAAATCAGGGCATATTTTCCTCCATTCTTAATTGAAAAAAAAAATTGTTGTAAAATAACGCTAAAGCTAACGGACCAATTTTCCTCGATTTCAAATGCGAGAGAATGATATTACTGGAGAAATCAACGTAGAACTGTAGGGAGAGTGCCAGCCATGAAGAATCCACTAATCAATTGAAAAATCTGGAATTACAAAATCGAATGTTTTTATTGCTTATGTGTTTCCCAAGACCCATACGCGCAACCATTCGTGTTCTTCTCACCCAAGTTTTCTACATAAAACCCGAAGAAAACACTCTCCACACTTGTCTTCATGCCCAGTGCAAAATAACAGAGAAAACAAACTTAAAACGCGAAAACCACGCCAAAGACATGTCCTCGCCAGGCGCCCGAACATTGTCTAAAATGCTTTTCGTGCTCCATTTCCGGGGTCTGCTCTCATCCCGACGGCCGCCCGGGGCCGAACAAGTATCTCTTTCATATTTTACATACTATTGGGCTTCGATGCAAACTTTGATATGATGGATCTACAGGAAATCGAGCCATATAAATAACAATATCTATCTTGGCTCAATATTTATTGCAACCTAAGCAACACTCACACCAACATGCGACACGTGACATAATACGACACGACACGCTTGTTAGCTGGGTTCACTCCTATGTGGAGGAGACCCAATGAGTTGCAAGTCCAAAAAGGGCTTAAGCCCATATGATAAGTTATATGAGGAAATAGTGTTTCTCACTATCTATATAAAGAGGTAGCTACAGAAAACGAAACAGTAACAAAAGAAAAAGAGAAAGCAGAAAATCTGGGGTTTGGAGTAATATCTAATTTACATCAAGCTGGTGTTGGAGGTTGATTCGTGGTCCGATTGAGCTGAAATTTTGTCAGCATGTTCGTGGCGCAATTTTCTCGAATTTGAACGGTTTGATTTTCGTTTGAAGCTCCCTACATTAGGTTTTTCATGGATTGATCAAAACCTGCGTTTTTGGTCAGATTTATCTTTGATCTTTTGTGAAGTTTATGTGTATTACCAAGAATTATGTTCTTGAGGTGTTTGCTGCTATGCACCTCTAGTATTTGCTAGAGAAGAACAATTTTGTTGATAGTGAAGATTTTCGAGTGGACTCCGGTCCCGTGGTTTTTGACCTCCTCACATTGAGGAGGTTTTCCACGTAAAAAATCGTCTTGTGTTCGCGTGCTTAGTATTTATTTTACTCTACTATATCGATTCCTATTAGGTTTACACAAGAGGGGAGATTATTTTATTCCGTTGTGTTGATTCGATATTGTTCAAATTGTTACCGTTTTCCCATCAGAGTGGTATCAGAGCATCAAGTTATTGCTTGATTTTTCTGCCTAGTGTTAAACAATGGAAACGAATACGAGTAAAATCGTTACACTGAATTGTTCGAATTATCATATTTGGAAAGGGAAGATGGAAGATCTTTTATATGTGAAAGATTTTTATTTGCCTGTATTTGCTGAGGAGAAACTAGAGAATAAAACTGACGCTGAATGATCTATATTTCATCGTCAAGTGTGTGGTTATATTAGGCAGTGGGTAGATGATAATGTTTTGAACCATATTATTGAAGAAACACATGCACGCAGTTTATGGGATAAGCTCGGACAGTTATATGCTCGAAAGACTAGGAATAATAAGTTATTTTTGATAAAACAGATGATGGCTCTGAGATATCATGATGGTACTCGTTTGACTGATCGTTTAAATTCTTTTCAAGGAATTATAAATCAGTTGGCTGCAATGGGAATCAAGTTTGATGATGAGATACAAGCACTATGGTTGCTTGGTACTTTGCCGGACTCTTGGGAGACGTTTCAAACATCTTTGTCTAATTTTGCCCCAGATGGTATAATTACCATTGATTTGGCCAATAGTAGTATTTTGAATGAAGAGATGAGAAGGAAGACACATGGATCGTCCTCTTCACATTATGATGCCTTGGTTGTTGAGAAAAGGGGAAGAAGTGAGTCTTGAGGTCCGAGAAATAGAGATAAAAGTCGAGACAAAAGCAGAGGTAAGTATAATAAATTTGCTAATGTTGAGTGCCATTATTGTCATTAGAATGGACATATTCAGAGGTTTTGTTGCCAATTAAAAAGGGAGAAACAAAAGGAGAAAGGTAAAAAGAAGATAAGTGATAATGACAATGATGGCAATGGTGTCGCTGCACTTAAAGAAAACTTTCTCACTATTTTTGATGGTGATGTGGTGAATTTTGTATCTCATGAGACCAGTTGGGTAATTGATAGTGGTGCATCCGTTCATGTTACGTCTTGTAGGGATTTCTTTACATCATACATGTCAGGTGATTTTGGATCTATGAAGATGGGAAACAATGGACTAGCTCAAGCTGTAGACATCGGTGATGTGTGCCTAGAAACCAGCAATGGCATAAGGTTAGTATTGAATAATGTTAAACATATACCTGATATCCGCTTGAATTTGATTTCTACAGGCAAGTTGGATGATGAGGGGTATTGTAGCACCTTCAATAATGGTCAATGGAAGCTCACCAAAGGTTCTCTTGTTGTGGCTAGAGGTGAAAAATATTATTCGTTGTATATTATGCAGGCAAAGTTGTTCACAGACAAAATTAATGCAGTAGACAGCGAAGATGCAGCTAAGTTATGACATAAGAGGCTCAGTCACATCATTGAGAAGGGTTTGTCAATATTGGCCAAGAAGAAGCTCCTTTCAGGATTGAAAAGTTCGACGCTAAAGAAGTGTGATCACTGTTTAGCAGGAAAACATAACAGAGTTGCATTTAAAATCTCCCCTCCTTCAAGAAAGTCAGGTATACTAGATTTAGTGCATTCTGATGTTTGCGGTCCTATGAAAACAAAATCACTTGGTGGCTCTCTTTATTTTGTTACCTTCATAGATGACTTTTCAAGGAAAATTTGGATTTATACTTTGAAAACTAAAAATCAAGTGTTAGATGCTTTTAAGCAATTTCAGGCTTCAGTTGAGAGATAGACTGGAAAGAAATTGAAATGCATCAGAACTAATAACGGGGGAGAGTATATTGGACCTTTTGATGAATATTGCAGACAACAATGTATTCGACATCAAAAGACACCTCCCAAGACACCTCAGTTAAATGGCTTAGCTGAGAGAATGAACAAAACATTGGTTGAAAGGGTAAGATGCTTACTTTCACAATCAAAGTTACCTGGATCCTTTTGGGGTGAGGCTTTAAGTACAGTTGTGCATGTATTAAATCTTACTCCATGCGTTCCTTTAGGGTTTGATGTTCCCAACAAAGTTTGGACAGGCAAAGATATTTCTTATGATTATTTGCGTGTCTTTGGGTGCAAAGCATTTGTGCATATTCCCAAAGATGAGAGGTCTAAACTTGATGTGAAAGCATGACAGTGCATATTTATTGGTTATGGACAGAATATGCTTGGCTACAAATTTTATGATCCGCTTGACAAGAAAATTATAAGAAGCAGAGATGTTGTGTTTATGGAAGATCAAACAATAGAGGATATTAAGAAATCAGAGATGATTTCAGCACCACAGGTTAGTGATAATCTGGTTGATTTAGATCCAGTTCCTCTTACAAATATTCCTACACAGGTTGATGAAGAGTAGCAGAAAGTCAATGTTCCAAATAACGCACATGTTCCTGAACATGTTGAAACATATAATACTATTCTTGAACCAGAGGCTCAATTAGATATTCCACTGGATGTTCCAGTCCGGAGATTCGTTAGAGACCAACGACCTTCCACCAGGTATTCTGAAGATGAGTATGTATTATTGACTGATGCAGGTGAACCAGAGTGCTATGCAGAAGCAATAGAAGATGAGTACAAAAGCAATTGGTTTGATGCTATACAAGATGAGATGCAATCACTTTATGATAATCATACTTTTGAGTTGGTGAAGTTACCTAAAGGTAAAAGAGTTTTGAAGAACAAGTGGGTATATAGGTTGAAGCAAGATGAACGTACTTTACAACCATGGTACAAAGTTAGATTGGTTGTTAAGGGATTCGGTTAGAGAAATGGTATTGATTTTGATGATATATTTTCTCTGGTAGTGAAAATGTCTTCTATCCGTGTGGTACTAGGCTTGGCAGCTAGTTTAGATTTGGAAATTGAGCAAATGGATGTTAAAATGGCCTTCCTACATGGTGACTTAGAGGAAGAGATATACATGGAACAACCTGAAGGTTTTAAAGTGAAAGGGAAAGAGGATTATGTGTGCAAATTGAAGAAAAGTCTCTATGGCCTAAAACAAGCACCGAGGCAGTGGTACAAAAAGTTTGCGTCAGTTATGACAGAACAAGGCTATAAGAAGACTTCCTTGGATAACTGTGTGTTTGTCCAAAAAAATTTTGATGATAACTTTATTATTCTCTTGCTTTATGTTGATGATATGCTGATTGTTGGCAGGAATGCTTCAAGAATTGAGTTATTGAAGAAACAGTTGAGCAAGTTTTTGCCATGAAAGACTTGGGCTCGGCGAAGCAGATTCTTGGCATTAGAATTACCCGAGACAGAGATGCTAAGAAGTTATTTTTGTCGCAAGAGAAATATATCGAGAAGATCCTTTAGAAATTTTACATGGACAAGGCTAAAGTGGTTAGTACTCCTCTTGCTGCCCACTTTAAGTTAAATATGATGCAAAGTCCTACAATTGATAAAGAAAAGAAAGATATGGAAAGTGTTCCATATGCTTCAGTTGTAGGAAGCTTAATGTATGTGATGGTATGTACACGCCCAGACTTGGCACACGCAGTTGGCGTTGTTAGTCGCTATCTGTCAAATCCAAGCAGAGAGCACTGGAATGCAGTGAAGTGGATTATGAGGTATCTTCGGAGAACTTCAAATTTGAAACTCAGTTTTGGGACCGGGAAAATTGAGTTAGTTGGATACACAGATTCCGACTTGGCAGGAGATATTGATACTCGTAAATCTACTTCTGATTATTTGATTTCTTTTGCAGGTGGAGCTATGTCATGGAAGTCAAGATTGCATAAGTGTGTTGCACTTTCTACAACCAAAGCTGAATTTATTGTAGTGACTGAAGCTAGTAAAGAGATGCTATGGATGAAGAAGTTCTTAGAAGAACTTGGGTTCAAGCAAAAGAGGTATGTGCTATTTTGTGATAATCAAAGCGCAATTCATCTTGGTAAGAATTCATCTTTTCATTCTAGATCAAAACATATTGATGTTAGAGATCATTGGATAAGAGATGTTCTAGATGAAAAGTTATTGGAACTTGAGAAAATTCATACGGATCATAATGGCTTTGATATGATGACGAAGACTCTATCAAGAGAGAAGCTTGAACATTGTCGATTGATAACAGAGATGGTGAATCCCTCCACATTGTTGTGAGGGGGAGATTTGTTAGCTGGGTTCACTCCTATGTGGAGGAGACCCAATAAGTTGCAAGCCCAAAAAGGGCTTGAGCCCATATGATAAATTATATGAGGAAATAGGGTTTCTCACTATCTATATAAAGAGGTAGTTGTAAAAAAGGAAACAGTAACAAGAGAAAAAGAGAAAGCAGAAAATCTGGGGTTTGGAGCAATATCTGATTTACATCAAGCTGGCGTCGGAAGTCGATTCGTGGTCCGATTGAGCTGAAATTTTGTCAGCATGTTCGTGGCGCAATTTTCTCGAATCTGAACAATTTGATTTTCGTTTGAAGCTCCCTACATCAGGTTTTCGTGGATTGATCAAAACCTACGTTTTTGGTTAGATTTATCCTTGATCTCTTGTGAAGTTTATGTGTATTACCAAGAATTATATTCTTGAGGTGTTTGCTGCTATGTACCTTTAGTATTTGCTAGAGAAGAACAATTTTGTTGATAGTGAAGATTTTCGGGTGGACTCTAGTCTTGTGGTTTTTTATCTCCTTACATCGAGGAGGTTTTCCACGTAAAAAATCGTCTTGTGTTCGCGTGCTTGGTATTTATTTTACTCTACTATATCGATTCCTATTAGGTTTACACAAGAGGGGAGATTATTTTATTCCGCTGCGTTGATTCGATATTATTCGAATTGTTACCGTTCTCCCATCAACGTTGATTCGATATTATTCGAATTATTACCGTTCTCCCATCAACGCTAACATATCATTTATCAAAAAATAGACAATCTCGATATGTTGGGGCATGTTATATATTAAATGTATAATTATATATATAATAAATAATCATTTTTATGATTATTTTATCAAATTAATTTTATTCAAATTTACAAATAAATAAATAATAAAAAGAACCTACAATGAATTTTCATTAATTTGAAGAAAAAAATTCAACTATACGTAGGTAATCCATAAATTTTGGAGAAAAATAATAATCCATATTTTGAACTCGCTTTGTCAAAATGTGTCGATAGAGAAGAGAAAAACTAACTTGGAAGGCATATGCTATGAAGCACAGACACATTGTCCGTGCTTCTGTGTTGTGTCTGACACGTGTTGGAGCGTGTCGGACACCTCGACATGCTCGGACACGCTCGGACACGCGTTGACCACGTGTCCGACTTTCCAACACACGGTCAACATTTCTCGACACGCATCGACACGCGTGTCCAGAAGACTGACGGAGGGTGGAGGTCAGGGAGGGCGAGGGAGCAAAGGCCGTGAGCGACGGCGAGAGATTAGAGAAAGAGCCGAACAGAGAGAAAGAAGAGAGAGAAAGCAAACTCCCGCCGGCAAGGCGAAGTCACGCAACGAACCACCGCGACGGCGTCTTTGTTGCGATGGATCGGCGACGAGGAGGAGGAGGAGAAGGATCAAGAGGAAGAGGAGAGGAAGGTGGTCGTGCGGTGAGGAGGAGGAGGAGGAGAAAGATCGAGAGAAAGAGGAGAGGAAGGGGATCGGCGTGCGGCGTGCGGCGTGCGGCGAGCGGCGAGAAGGAGGAGGAAAAGTTTGCTAGGGTTTTTATGAGGGAATAAAAAGTAATAAAAAAAAAAGGGGGCCGATGGAGGGAAATGAACGAAGGAAGCGGCATGACTTTTGAGTTTTGGGGGGGGAAGTGACGGGTTGACAGCCTCTCTGTCATTGGTGGGGGGGAATGTAAAATAAATTTGGGGTGGGGGCAAATGGACGGAGGATAAAAGGGGTGGATTTTGGGGATTTTTTTAATGGGAAAATCAAATAAATAAGATTAACAAATAATTTCGAAAAATAAAAGTATTGAATTTTGAATAATGATAAATTTTGATTATTATAGAAAATTATGAATTTATTTAAATAAATTGATTCTATTTTTTTTTATTAATTATTAGTTTCATCAATAACTTTTGTTAAAGGTAAAAACATGTTTCGCATTAACTATAAATATATTTTTTGAATTTTTAATGAATTGATTTATTAATATTATCAGTGTATTTATTATAGGCTCTTTTTTTCAATTAATTATTTATTTATGAATTTGAATCAAATTAATTAAAAATAAAAATATTCATTTAATATATAATGTTTCGCAACGTGTCGGAATTCTCTATTTTTTTTAGAAATGACGTATCGACGTGTCGTGTCGTATCAGACACTCGTGTCGTGTTGCGTGTCGGTGCTACATAGGGCATATGTGTGTGATGGGAAGTAAGAGTCGAAAGAGAATATTAGGTTTTTTTCTTTCCCCTTTATTATTTTTATTATTTTTTATTTTCTTACATATTTATATTTTAACCTCTCATTTATTGAAAATATCTAAAATTGACCCGTGCATATCGTAATTATGTGTTGGAATTTTGAACTCGTATATCAGAATTCTCAACTCACGTGTCGGAGAATGTTGGGAGAGTTGATCAGGTATCAAATTTTTTCCATATGTGTTGACTAAGTGTCAAAGAATGTGAAAGAATGTCAGGGAGTGTCAGACATATGTTGGAGTATCCAACATGATCTGAAGACTTCTGGAGAGTGTTAATATTTCCTAAATTGCAACCAAGTCCTAGTACTCATAATCCATATCAACTCTCCCAATGCCCCTGTTGGTGCTCGTCTTCCGCAAATGCCAATCAAGTTCCACCAAAGCTCAAGCTTCGCCAAAAAATGGGCAACATCATCTTGCCCATTGGGTTCTCTGTTATCCAAGTCTTCCTTATAACAGGTTTATCCTTTGTCATAACATCTTAGATGGAATAGTAGTTGATGTCAATATGCTTAGTTGCTCATAATGTTTCAAATTAGTAACTGAATTTTTAACACCTTGGTTGTCACAATATAAAAAACGCTTTTTTGCTGCATTCCAAAGTCCAAGAGCAAAGCCCTTAGCCATATCGTCTCCTTTGCTATAAAGCTAAGTGCCATGTATTTTGTTTTTGCCAAATATAAGGCATTGTCATCCTATTAAGACACCTTCTAGCTCGCTACATCAACTGCTAACGTAAATACATACTTCACTAATGATTTGTGCTCATCCAAGTTACATGTGCGAGCATAATTTACATAACCTGCGGGCCCTTAAGTTATTTGGGTATCCACTGCACAACCTCCCTATTGAGTCTTAAATGGACACTTCATATAACGGCTAATATTGCTCATAACTTATGAAGTGTTATGCTTGTGCAAATCATAGCATAGATAATACTATCCACTACACTAAAATAAGGAACAAAGAACATATGCTCTTTCTTCCCAATTTCTAGTGATAACTTATTTGATAGTGTAGAGTGCATGACTGAGTTGTACTCATAGACTTCCTTAACTGCAAGATTCCTAATGTTTTCAATGAGGAGAGATGCAAAACGTCTACACTATCACGCAAAATCTTCATACCTCCTATCTTATGTGTGGATACCAAATCATTCATTTTAAACTCAACACTTAACTGTAGCTTCATCATATGAATGTTAGACGTATGCCTAGTTACTACATGTCATCAAACTCATGACAAATAAATCACGGACCCATCCTCCAATTCCCTATAGTAAATACAAGTATCCTCCTACTCTTCAAGTAGTCAGACTTGCCATGAAAGCGTTAAAAGGCTAGTACTATTGCGTAAGAGACTATTTCAAAACTTGTCAAGATTTCTTTAACAAACAAACATGTTTTTCCTCACCCAACATAGCAAATCCCTTTGCCAACCTCATGTGAATTCTCTCCTCCAACTCACTATGATGAAATGTCATCTTTAAGTTTGTTTGATTTAGTTCAAGATCTTGTGCGGCAACTAGGGCAAAAGTAATACTCGACTTGAAGTATGTGTTACCTGAGGGGAGAATGCCTCATTGTAGTTAATACAATCTTGTTGCATGTGCCTCTGAGCAACAAACCTTGCCTTATATCATGCTGACATGACACTAGAAATTCGTTTTTTTTTTTTTTTTTTTTAGATTCACTTGTACTTGACAACCTTCTAGCTCTTAAATACTTTGGCTAGCTCCAACATATTTCAATGGAGGGCCTAAATCTCTTTGAATATAGCTGGTAATGACTACGATGACTCACACTAGCCATTACCTCTGAGTAAGTCCAAGGCCCAGTGTCTACATGTCATCGCCTAAAGTTAAGGCTAATGCATAAGCAAAATCTCTACGATCGTAATGTACCGGTGGTTCAATGTATCTTTTCAGTCCAAACACAATGTACCAGTGTCCATGGTATTTGTATTAACAGGATATGCTTAGATATATTTAGACACATGTAAACTCCATATTATTTGTTTATTTATATGTGTTTATAAATGATACATGTTAAATGTAGTTTGTTATTTAAACTACTTAGGGCGCGCATGACAAAATTTCTGTTTCTCGATTTCTCTGTTTCTCTGTTCCCCGGAACAGGTTTGGAACAGAAATCCGTTTGGTAACACAATTTGATTTCTCTATTTCTGAAACAGATTTCTATTCTAGAAACAGAGAAATTGAAGAAATCAGAAGCTGAAATTTTTAACTTCTCAGTTTCTGAAATAGAAATCAAAAACTGAAATCAAACCATATAAAAGAATCTTGCGCTTTCTTGCTAACTTAATTCACTCATAACCACAACTTCACAAGTTATTGCTATTTTTTTTCTTATTTTGCTCGTGTTTTTTTTTTTTTTGCAATTTTTTGCAATTTTTTTATAACTTCCTCTTTAGGATGAAAGGCAATTGAATGGGTTCCCAATTTTCAAAAATGACCAAAATTCTTAAATGCTTACTTAAAAACAATGGGGCTCTTTCCTCCTAGAAAAGGCACGCACATGGCCAGTTGAAGAAAAAGTTCTTACGTAATAGATGAATAAAAAACGCGCCTAGAAATTTAATCTTATTTTTTTACGGATTCAAAATTCTTGCAAAATCAAAATAATTAGATTCTTACACAATCTTGAATTTTAATTCGAAGGCAAGAGATTCAAGAGAATCTCTCTCTTTGCTATGCAAGGGCCATTAAAGGTTCATTGAGCAACAATAAAGAAATTAGGGATGAGCAACTGGACTGATTCAATTCGAGAATCAAAATAAACCGATTTTCCTCCGATTGGTTCCTAACCATAAACATTACTTTAAGGTAGAATTCTCATATATTCCTTTACACAATTAATTTTATTTTGTTGATAATCTTGTATAATACTAGTTTTTGATAAAATGACAAGGTTGTATAGGCGTCATTGATGGCACCCATATTTATTTGTCTGAACCTACACAGGATGAGCTTGCAAACGATACATTGACTGAGAAGGGAAACCAAATAAATACGCTTAGGAAAACAATTGCTAATAAAATGGCAAGGGATAATAATATGCCGGAAATTCCATGAAATTGTATTTTCAACTTTTGTAATGTATTAGTATTATTTCGACTATTATTTTGTATTTGAGGATTTCCCATGTTGTTTTAGTATTATTTCGACTATTATTTTGTATTTGAGGATTTCTTATGTTGTTATTTAATCAATTTCTATTCCTAGAAATAGAAATTTTGTTCTGTTATCAAACGGATTTCTGTTTCAGAAATGGAAATTTTGAGTCGTTATCAAACGGGTTTCTTTGCTCAGAAACTTGTTCGGAGAATATAAATTAAGAAATTGATTTCTGACCAGAAATCAATTTCTGTTTCAGAAATTTTGTCATGTACAGCCTTAATAGACATGACTTGTTTAGGTTTCAAAAAGTTATGTCATGATCAATAAACGTGTAGTGTTCATACTTCAATTTCACAGTAGACGATTATGACATGACATGATTACAATACGAAGAGACAAATTCCCAGCCCTATGTGATGCCACTTGAAAATGGTGACCACAACGCGACTCTCTCTCTCGAGTTTGCATACATATCCATCCCCTTAAGTTGATAGTGCTAGCTATCTCACCTTTGATTTTTCATATGATGGCAACTGCGCGCACACTGCTCGATCAACGCACCATCTGCTTGACAATCTGCTTGATTTCATCAAACCGGACGAAGTTAAGGAACTCATCGAGGGTCCACCCGTACTTTTCCATGAACTAGTTGTCGAGGCTGACCATTGGGTGGTCCTCGAGGCTGTCCTCTCAGACGTTCGGTCTTTCAGGGTCCCTCATCACCTCCCGCACGCACGTGTTGCTCTTGAACCCGGCCCCGAGGCTTATCATCAGCACCTTGTCCACTCTCTTCAGCCGCTTCTTCGCCTCCATATAACCCAACATGTACCAGTTCCCACCCGCCGATGTGTTCCCAAACCGGTGCTGCGCCATCCTCGATGGCTTGAGGTCGTACTCGCTTAAATTCAACCCCTTCCCGACGCTGTTGATCACTGCCTTACCTCCTGGGTGTGGGTGGACACAAAAGTGATCGATCCCGGACTTGAGGTTCAAGTTGAAGCTTGGGCCACCACGGACCTTCTGATTCTTTCTCTCGCCAAATGGGTTTTTCTCCCATTCAGATATATATAGATTGACAATTACATCATACGAGATGGGTCAATAGGTATTATATATATCTAAAACTTCAGCTAGTTTACCAAACGTAACTTCAGGCATGCATTTGATCTTGGATCATTTGGTATTTTAGACTCATCTACCAGGTTGAATGTGGATGATAAATCTAGTTGACAGGGCCCAAGGAAATAGGGGGAATCGATTAAATTCTCCATGTATTGCCCTCGCCCTAGGTCTATTTTTCCCCCACTGACACAGAGCATGCAAGGAAAAGAAAGCTAATTATAGTGCTAGCTCAAATAATGCTACCCAACTCCATCACATCAAAGATCCAAGATCTGATTTTCCATCATTTTCGTGCCAGCTCGTGCCATTAATAGGTTTCTCAAAAGTCGTTCGCCCACCTAATTTCTCGTCCATCCTCATCCCAACCACTCAAGCATATATACCATGAGACCCATATTGATTGGACAATGGATGCATAAGTGAGCGCAGGAGAATGAAGTAAAAGGAAATGATGGTCGATAGAAAAAATGTAGAATGGGAGAGGTTGGGACACCTAGGGTGCCATAACTTGGCACGGAGGGACATATAAGTGCCATAAATTTAAAATGGTACACTTAAGTGCCATTATCGGAGTAAAATGGAACACTTAAGTGCCAATCCGGCCAAAAACCGGCCAAAATGCAGATGTGGCATTTTCCGGCGACATGCTTAATCGATGTGGCAATTTTTTTTTTTTTTTAAAAAAAAGCACACGTGGAGGAGGAAAACGACGTCGCCCCATCCTTTGTGCATTTGGCCAAACTAAACGACGTCGTTTTCCTTAGTGTTAAACGACGTCGTTTGGTTTATTTGGATTTTAACCTTTCGTCAGTTCACACTAGGTCTGACGTCCTCTCCATCCATCGCCGTTCACAGCTCGCCGTTCACAGGTGATCGCTCGCCATCGTCGCTCGCTGTCGTCGCTCGCCATCATCGCTCACTGTCGTCGATTTGCTCAAGTTTTTTCTTTTCTTCATCTCCCTTGTGGTGAAATTAGGGCTCCGACTCGTTTATTAGGGCTCGGACTTGAAATTTGGGGGTCGGCTGGGAAAGTTCAGGCTTGATGTGAGATTTATGGCTCAAATGTGGTGCTACAATCCTATTGGGGGGTTCGAATTGACAGTTTAGAAGCGGCATTGAAATATAGGCTCGGTGTAGGGCTCGGCGGGGGGAAAATTAGGGCTTGGTGTAGGGCTCGACGTCGCCTCATCCACTGTGATGTGTGATTCATTCAGAGTGTTGAATTGTGATTGAAAGTAATTTGTAGTGGTCGGATGTGAAATGTGCGATGATTGGTGATTGTTAGGGTTCAGAGTATTGGACTTTGGACATGTTCGAATCGAAGGTTGTGGGAATGGGGACTTCTGGATATTTTTTAATAAATTGCATTGTTGAGGACCCATGCTAAAGAATTTCTCCATATTTTAAAGGAATGCGACGGCATAATCAAAGCAGTTGTCGGGTCCCATCTTTATTTTTATTTGTCCTTGTCCTGAGACCCCTTGTTTTCAAGCTGTAGCTGTCGTCTGACCGCATATTCCCTCTCTCTTTCTTCTTTTCTTTTCTTTAATAAAGAGTGTAGGGACCTCCACTTGCAATTGTCTGTTTTTTGTGAATGTGGTCCCAAAAGTTAATTGTATATTTGTCCTCTTTTGTTGCAGAAATGGCGCATAAAGACTATGTTGCTGTCATCGTTTACTACGGTGGAGATTTTGTGATTGGGGAGGATGAGTGGGAGTATGAGGGGGGAATGAGGGTACTATCTTTGTAGATATAAATAAGGCATCTTATATTGGATTTGTTAGGGATATAGTGACATTTTTGCCTTGTAGAGTACAAAAGTTACTGTACTGTGTTCCTAGGAAAGGCTTGAGAGATGGTTTGAGAGTTTTGGAAGATAATAATGGTTTTAGGGATGTCTTATATCATTATCTTCATGGCGAAGAGGCGAAAGTGTTTGTTGAAAACAATAGTGATAGTGAGGACGAAGATGATGACAGAGATAACACCCAAGTAGGAGAATGAGGAGATGGTATTCAAGCTAGTACTGAGGTTAGGGATGAAGTAGGGCATGATGGACAGGATGGGGAGGAGAGGGGCGCATATATTGTTCACCAGAGCGATTGTGACATGGGTGATGTCACCATCACTGAATTAGATTGGGAAGTAGCTGAATCCAGTGACGGTGATGATGACGATGACGATGAAGGGTTGGCTGCTGAAGTTGAAAATTTATTAATCTTAAGTGACGCCGACGATGATGAGCTTACACAGTCAAGGAAAAAACAAAGGGACTTTTTGTCAGATAGATTTGCAACTTTGCATGTAGCTGTTTATCCAAACAGAGACGAAGGCCCTGCAGATGTTGGTGTTGCTGGCCAGTCCGGAGACAGATTATGAAGAAAGCATCGACACCGCAACTTCCCAGGACGAAGTTGAAGAAGATCAACGAGCTGTGCGTAGAAGGAAAAGTAAGTTTCCTTCCTATGATCCATCTGTTGCCTCTCCTACTTTGTCAGTAGGTATGAAATTCCATGATGCGATACAATTTAGGGAAGCTATACTGAAGAACTCCATTGCTGCACAAAGAAATATTGATTTCATTAGAAATACCAAGAAATTTGTAAGAGCTAGGTGTTCGCAGCAAAATTGTCCATGGAAGATTTACGATGCGTTTGTTAAAAAGAGTGGGTCTTTTCAGATTAGAGCCTACCAAGAGGAACACACTTGTTCCATTAATTTTCAAAACAAAAGGGTAACAAGTGCATGGTTGTCCAAGCACTTCTTCGATCTGATCAAGGTGATGCCCGAGATGAAAATTGCTAACTTTGGGATGCTGGTGAAGGAGCGTGTAGGCATCAATGTATCTAGGAATCAGTGCAAAAGAGCAAAGCAAAAGGTGATAAAGATACTTATTGGTCAGTATGCTAAGGAATATGGGCAGGTGTGGGAGTATGCTTGGGAGTGTAGGCTGCAAAACCCTACAAGTAGAGTGTATGTAGAGGTGATTGACGGACCGCTTCCGATCATGGGACCAAGTTCGATAAGTTCTATGTGTGCTTTGATGCATGCGGACGAGGATTTTTAGCTGGTTGTAGACAGATTATAGGATTGGACGGCTGTTTCTTGAAGGGCTTGTGCAAGGGAGAATTGTTGGCAGCGATTGGAAGAGATGCGAATAACCAAATGTTCCCACTAGCTTGGGCTATTGTAAAGATTGAGAACAAGGACAATTGGTCCTAGTTCTTGAAAAATCTGATGGCTGACTTGGAGATAACAAACGGGGAATGGTGGGCATTCATGAGCGACCAACAAAAGGTAATGCTTGCTTTTTGAAAAATTTAGTCAATAGTTTGCTTTGCTTTGTAATATGAACATGTAATTTGCTCTAGTATTTCTTACTTTGAATTATTGCGGGGATTGGTTCCAGCAAAGAGCCGAGTTGTTGCCCCATGCTGAACATCGAATGTGTGCGCGGCACATATACGGAAATTGGGCAAAGAACTATAAAGGGGATAAGCTGCAATTGCAATTTTGGCAATTAGCAAAGAGTGCAAACATGGCTGACTTTAGAATAGCCAAAGAAGAACTGCTTCAGTTGACAAAGGAAGGTTGCGCTACCCTATTTCAACTAGAATCGAAGCATTGGTGTAGGGCATTCTTCAGTGAGGAGTTCAAGTGCGATAACGTCAACAACAACATTTGTGAAGTCTTTAATTCGAAGATAATAGATGCCAGATGCAAACCAGTCATCTCAATGCTTGAAGATATACGAGTTGCGGTTATGACTTGGCTGCAGAAACAAAGAGATGAGGCTGCAAAGTGGACAAGACAATATGGTCCTAGGATTGTCAAGAAATTGGATGAGAACTTGGCTGCAAGTACGCATTGTCATCCCATTTGGAATGGAGATGACGGATATGAGATAATGAAAGGTGCAGATAAGTATGTTGTCAATCTAGGAAGTAGGAAGTGTTCATGTAGAGCATGGCAAGTAAGTGGAATTCCATGTGCACATGCCATATGTGCCATCCAGTTGAAGGGCGACAATACAGATGATTACATCGATGATTGGTACCATAAATCAAAATATCTTGCTTCCTATCAGTTCATGATGCAGCCAATTAGAAGTAGCAAGTTTTGAGAGCCCACGGATCATGAAGCACCTCAACCTTTGCCACTGAAGAAGAAAATTGGAAGGACAAAATGAAGACGAAGAATGGCGGAGGGAGAGGTCTCGGGTCAGCAAAGAATGAGCAGGCAGGGTGCAAAGATCACGTGCTCTTATTGTCGCCTAACAGGCCACAATATTAAAGGTTGTCAATTGAGGAAGCAACAACAACCGTTGAGGCAAGGTGAAGGGCCTAGTGAAGAGACAGTTGGAAATGCACACAGCAGGGCCAAGTGAGTTTTTGTTCTTGAGTCAACAAGTAGAACCCCGGTAAGTCATGAAATTTATTTTATGTTTATGTTGCTGTCTTGTTGTTTATCATAAAAATGTACATAATATCCTATTTGGCCTTGTATGTAATGTGTTTGTTAGGTCACAAGAAGAACCTCAGTAAGTCATGAAACTGAACAGCCTGTTCGAAGAAGGCAAGGTAGAAGATAGCCAGGTGAAGGATTGGCCCAAGCAGCATCACGGCCAGTTGAAGGATTGACCCAAGCAGCATCACGGCCAGCTGAAGGATTAGCCCAAGCAGCATCACGGCTAGTGCAATCGACTCTTCTTCAGCAGCGAAAGAAATACCCAGTGATAAATTCAACCAATTTGTATTCAGTTTTTATTATTATATGTCTCGATATTATATTTATGGTATCTTTTGGCCTCTTTCTCAGGTTCGAAGAAAGCAAGTTGGAACTCAAGCGCCAAGGCGAAGAGCCATCACAGAGCCACCTCAAGGATCATCACGGGGGCCACCGGAAGAATCACTGCAAGGGGCACCACAAGTACCACCACCGGTACCACCGAAGGCCCAACGAAGGAGGTGTCACCGAAGTTGAAGGGTTACATGAAGGACAACTAGAATAAGGCCAGGTGAAGGGGCAGGTACACAAAGGCCATCTAGAAGACGCCCAGCACAATTGGTCGAAGAAGCCTCGGCTGTAGTTAAAGGGCCCAAAAAAATAGGAAAAAGGGGCAACAAATCACAAGTTCCTGAAAGTGACGCCCCTATTCAAACAAGAGGGGCACTTGGGAAGAGCTTAAGACAATATGGTTATGGCCTTTATACAGATGAGCGTACTGGAACAGTTATTCTCAATGTAAGTTTTATTGGCTGCATTTAATTTAATTTATGCTGTAGATTTTTGCTAAAAATTTATTGTTTTTTTGTAGCCTGGGAGAAGTTCAGAGGTTCTTATCTCAGGCCCAACTCAAGAATCGACGGCTGCACCAACAAAAAAGAAAACATCAACTGTGCCAACAAAAAAGAAGAGGAAGAACCCAGCTCCAGCTCCAGCTCCAGCTCCAGCTTCAACTCCTTTTGATTCAATTCGGCCTAGGACATTTGCAGCTCCATCTGAGTCAGTGGTTACTGAGAAGGTTGAAGAAGAAGTTGCACGTCCAGTTAGAAAGAGTGCCAGAATTATGAATCAAGTGAAAGGCCCATCGAAAGGAGCAGGAACAGGGGGTGTCGTGCATATTGATTGATGAGATGAGATGTGATAGGATTTGCGGAGCTTAGGAGTCAAAACAGTTATGTAAACGTTGATGTTGTCAAACTTTTTATGGATGGTTATCTTTTTTTTTTCTTTAGTTTGTAATTCATTGATGTTGTCAGACTCAGACTTGATGAAATATCAATGAAATGATCTTGCATTGCTTGTCAATTTATGTTGTTGTTTATCATGGATTATGCTTTTACTTGTTCCGCTGCTTGTTGGTGTTCGTGGTGATAGCCGGAGTCTTTGGTGTATCTCGGTGATGGTGGATGGTGATGTTTGGTGGTAGTCGGTTTGTTGTTGGGGTGCTAATGTGGTGGTGGGGTGCTAGTGTGGCTGGTGGTGATGCCTGGTGATTATCGGTTTGTGGTGGGGGTTATAGGCTTAAGCAGCTGCACCTACACCTGGTACAAGTGTGTAGTTTGCACATCTTACACCATGTGTACTGATGCAAACTAGTGCAAGGCTCAGCTTGCACTAGTATCTTGTGCAGCAACACCACTAGCATGGTGGTGGCTGGAGCGCCTAGTGTGTAGTGTGGCTAGTGGTGATGGTTGGTGGTGCAGCCGGTTCTGGTGGCTGGCGCAATTTTTAGAGAAAACCCACAAAAAAATTGGCACTTAACTGATCTTATTCTAAAAAAACTTGGCACTTAACTGTTCACTTTTAACTACAAGTGACACTTAACCGATCACTTTAACAATAACTTGACACTTAAGTGATCATTTTTTTCATCGCGACTAGCACTTACGTGATTACTAAATACAACTTATGGCACTCGGGTAATCACTCATGTTTGTCTTGTGTATATGTTGGTCTGCATCAAAACAGAGAAGATGATTCTGCATCAAAATAGAGAAGATGATGGTAAACTTATGGCAACTCCATACGACAGCACAAACAACAACAAAGCCACAATGATCTTGTGGAACAACACAAACTTCTTCGCATCTTTCAAAAAGAAAAAACCCTACGTTTAATCCAAAACAACACTATTTTTAACTATGGCAGTCGGAGAAACTTTTTCTCATTTTCAAGTACTTTTCATTTCATCATAAAGTACAATAGACAACAAAACAACACCATAATACACGCTTGGTAACACTTTCGTTCAATTTTCATCATTGAAACTTCATTCTTGAAAGGTTTAGTTGAAGATGCTTGAGCGTGCATTGAGACTTCATTCTTGAAAAGTTTAACTGAAGACATTTGAGCTTGCATTGAGTCAACATCGTCCAAGTCGTCCACGAACACAAATGGAGATTGTTGTCTTTTATGAAGTAGATCCAATATCACCCTCGTGGCTCGGTCAGAGAACTTCTCATCGATCCATTTGAAGTATTTGCACTTCGATGCTTCTTTATATCGGGCGCATCCATAAAATCTTCTCCCAGGATTGATTTGAGTCCACGATGTTCTTCTTGGACTCGGTAATCCACAAAAACAGAAACGCTGGCCTTCTCTTTCGCTTTGGTGAGAGGAAATTGAGGCGCTGCTGCGAGTCCTGCTCTCCATTTCCAAGATTCGACGAAGGAATTTTGGGCAAATGAAAATTAGGGTTCGAGACTTGAATTCGAGCACTGCAATAGGGATTTTGGCCGATTTAGGGTTTTAGATTTGGGGCATTTGGGGAGACGACGTCGTTTTTGGAAGATTTTGGGCTTTTATTATGCAGACGACGTCGTTTCTAGTGAGTTAGAGCCGACTCAGCTCTCCGGCGAGCCATGTAGGCAAAAAATAATAATAAAATATTGCCACGTAGGATTTCCAGCAAGGGTCGCCGGAGGTGGCACTTAAGTGTCCCACTAGAAAAAAAAAGTGGCACTTAAGTGCACAATTTTGAAGTTATGGCACTTAAGTGTCCCCCCGTGCCAAGTTATGGCACTTGTGCTGTACTTCTGCCTAGAATGGGAAGATATATATAGTATGTATCATATACATTATTTGTATGTATACATATATGCATTGTACGCCGAAGGAAACTGACGTAACAAGAATAGAATAGCGCTAATAGATGCATGAAGTCAAAGGGAAATGATGGTCAACATCGAATGTATTAAACAAATGGTTGTTCCTAAAAGGCTAAGCCATTAGAATATTTTGTCTATATGTGTATATATAATATACACATATATATCATTTTGAGAAAATACCAAAAACATACCTCACTATTGGAAAAATTACTAAAAGAAATCTCAAGGCTATTGTGTTTGCGCTAAAAAATTACTGATAGAAATCTCAAGGCTATTGTGTTTGAGCTAACTTAGGCTAAACCTTTTAACAATTTGCTAATATGGTTATTTTAGTCAATTTTGGAGAGAAATCGCTGAATTGGATATCGACCATAATATGTAACACGACCGACACTGACATGGACATTTTTCAAAAGAATTTAAAAAGAAAATTTGAATTTTTTCTTTTTTTCTTCTCTCTCTATGCTTTTCACTATGGTCAACATAGTCGACTCCTTGATGACTGTTGCCAAGTGCTGCCTCACCCAAGTTTGGGCAATGGCTACCTTGCCTACAACCAACAAACCTAGGTCTCACCTAGATTGGGCGAGGGATGCCTCACCAATAGCAGGCTGCAAGTTGTCACCCAATGGCTAGCAACCCTCATCGACTACAATGACAAAAGAAAAGAAAATATATATAATTATATGTATATACAAAAATTATATACGTTAGAGTCGACAGTGTCATATAGGACACTCGGTGTATAAGTTTGTGATTTATGATCAAAATTGATTAAAATGACTATATTAGTTAATGGTAAAAAGGTTTGTGACTAAATTTGTCCAAATTAAAAGATTGGATTTGAATTAGCATAAGTGCAATAAGTTGAAAACTCTTTTCTTTTTCTTTTTTCGTAATTGCTCTCCTTTTCATCCAAAGACCACTGTCATACCTTTAACATTTGAAATGCATTCATAACCTCTGGATAACAATTTTCTCTCTTCCACCCCCCCCCCAAGACCAAAAAAAAAGAGCGGACCAAATGAACCCTTAAGAGTGTCCTAAGCCCCGAATCCTCCAATGACCCTAATCCCAATCACCCACAGACCTTGAAATCTCTTCCACCCGCCACTATTTGCAACCATTGTAGTCAACCGTGTCGAGTCACATCAGACCGTCATCCCTTCTCTCAACACCTTCTATCACTATTGTCGTCCCGTTCACCTCCGAAATTACAATAGAAAAGAGCTCACAGAAAAAGGAAGTATCTTCTACGAGACTTTCTTTTATGCTAAACAAAAAATGGCAATGCATATTTGTTTGCCCGATGGTCCTCTTGACATCGTTTTCGTGCATACGTTGCTCTTTTAGAATAGTCATGGAAGGTTTGCTAAAGATTGCCAAGTCATTGACTGCCCAATTGAACCATGTGGAATGAATTCTAGGCCACAATAAACCCGTCAAAATGGATTGTAGACCTATTTTTTAACTCGTATGAGTGTTATATATGTTATAAATGAGTTAGTTATATTGAGTAAATGAATCATAAATCAGTTTACAACTTACTTAAATCCAACCCATTTTGATAACTCTCTCTTCAGTTTCACTTACCTTCACTCGATCTTGCACTTACTTACTTCACATTCTCACCTCAATTTAACTTAGAATTTTCGAAAATTAGGTTAAAGATGGGGATGGGTCGGGTCGGGTATAGGTTGCTAGATTTGCATTTCATGGAAATTGATCAAAACTGGTTAAATAAGTATATTTGGGTTGGACTATGGTCCGACCCATCCATTGGACAGGTCTAGGCCTCTCCCATCATGAGATGTGAAAGGGTCCCATGCAACTTCAATAAGATGAAGCCTTGGAAGGGCCTCAAATCCCATGGAAGATATGAATGCCTAGTGCAATTTTGAGAGCCCGCTTAACTTGTCATGAGCAAGCGGAGATGTTACCTTTAAATTTTTTTAGAAAACAGGCCTTGCTTAAACGGCATGAATAGAGGTCCAACACAATTTCAGCACTTTTGCACGAGAGAGCCCGCTTACGGGTTATGAACACGATGAATGCGATTTTTTTTTAGGAAACTTATCTTTTAGGAATGGGCCTTAAGTATCATTGGGTGTTCAATAGGAAAATAAAATCCTTGAAAAATGGTTACCTTGGGGAGACGTTGAGGGCCAACGAAAAATTTTAAGAGCTTTAGTGAAAAAGTAGAATGGGTCCTCCATCTAATGAGAAATTTAATGTGTTTTCTCGTTTTAAAAGCTTCCGAAAATGGGCTTTGCCAAGGGGATTTATTTGGGCAGTTCGAAGAATGCACAACTCGACTAGTGGAAACGTAAAATGAATCGGATAGGTTTGATACCTAGTGGGAGGGAATTAGCTAAGGCTCAAGGCTCTCATTTCATGCATCATCACACCCCAATGGAGCGACCGTGGCCAATCCTACTTGAAATTACTTGCAATGAGAGAGCACCCTTGACTTTCACTTCCTTATCTAACCACCTAGCTCCTAAGATGCGGCCAGAACATTAGTTGCGGAGCGTATGTGTGAAGGGTATAGTGGTACAATAAGTAAAGTGTTAAGAAAACTTTAGACAAATTTTGAAGTTGACAAAACTTTCTAATTCCAACGCTTTGTTTCAAGTACATTTTTGAGTTTCTGTTGAAGATCGATGATCCATTTATATTTTTGGGATAATTGTCGTAAGATTATCACTGGATCAATATTTTCTTCTTAGTTGATGTGATGGACCATGTGCATGTCATCATTATATCATATGGAGGACTTTTATTTGGGTTAACCCTTGTATAGCTCCTTTTATTATCGGAAAATCAAACCTTAAATGGTTGATTTGATTTGATCGTGACCATATATTCCTGATGCGCCACTTAAAAATAGAAAAATTCGGAAAGGAGTGAACCTCCCTTTTGGCCCAGAGCGGCTAAACTGGAAACTTTCCCTCAACTGATCTTTTTGTTAAAGGTTTCTTGAAGAGGCCACACGTAAAATCCACCGCAAGTGATCTTGATCTCTCTTACTTAGCTCAGTCCTTTCTTCACTACACCCTTCGACAATCGTCCATTCTTCATCTCAAAAGAAGAAGAGCAGTGCTGCTGCGTCGTCTCGTCGAGCCAGACCACGGCATCAGATTGCTCCCGAATCAAGAGCTGATCATACAGCAAATATCTGACAATTGAACCCTACGGCTTTGAGCTGAGGACGTGATTGCTTTGTTTGGTTGAGTTTCCCGTCCGACGTCCTCCGGAAGCCATCGCTAGTCGTTTCCAGACCGTGGGCGATTCACCACCTCGTGCGACCCAATTCCGACGTCGGACAAGCCAAGAAGCGGAGCGTTCGTCCGGCTATTATATCCTTCGAGCGCCCGCGTGCCCCGTTGTCGTCGTCTTGGGGAGCGACGCCTTCTCGCCAAACGACACCCAGCCAGCCCAATCCTCCCCAGCCAGGTGAGCCCAAAGCCCCCCCTGTCTTGCCTGCTTCAGTCGAACTGGGTACCGAGGTTCTCTTTCGTTGGCTCGGATGCATGCTGAGGACGAACGGGGCGGTCCCCCCGTCCACTATGAGTCCTAAATGTTGATTTCCTTAGGCCTAGACTTGAACTTGAGTCTCGAAATGGGTCTCTTGTTCCCCCTCAGTGGATGCCCGCCGGATGTTCGACATAATGCCTCAACCAAATCCGCGCTTTTTATTTTTCGGTTCTTCTCCGGTGATGATTGGCGATGAAATGGCATAAGGTTGGTGGTGGGGCTCGCCGGTAGTGTTGGCGGTAGACCTTTGAGGTCGATGAAGTGAAAGAAGTTCCGGCGGCGGCGGATTACCGGTGAAGAATGGCGTGTTCTCGGCAAGAACAGTAGGTTCTCTCGGCAAGGAGGCAGGGAATGGGAAAGAAAGAAAGAAAGAAAGAAATAAAATAGTAAAAGAAAACAAAACAAAATAAAAGAAAGCTGGAAAATAGGACTAAATGTGGACCTGAGTTTTTTATATTTTAGAAGTGGGGTTTGGTGAGTTTTCTAATTGAGGTGGGCTTGTTCAAGACAAGCCCCAACCTTGCCCTTGAGCCCAAATTCACGGGACCAGATCGCAGCCCATTTTCGGACTGGGCGGAAGGCCCAGTCTGAGTCCCCTATTTTCGGATTAAAAATTAAAATTTCGAAAAACATTCAACTTTTTTTCTATAATTAGGAAAAAGCTTGAAAATTAGGTTGTTGAGTAGTTTCCCTTAAAATGTGTGAAAAGCCTTGACCAAAAGTTGTGCACGCATTTCTATTTTGATTATCACTTGATTGTTTAAAGTGGGCATTTTTCTTATTTCTTACCGTTAGATTCTTGTTTTTCCTTTTAATTTATTTAATGCTTCCTTAATTGTTGAATGTTATTTTAATAATTGTGCACTCACATCATCACTTTAAATGTCAGTAGATAAGTTTAAAATCAATTCAGCTCGTTTGACAAATATATTCTTAAAATCACTTGTTTTCTAGTCGACTTCAATAGATTAATGGTGACTCCTCATTAGAAAATTTTTATAGCGTAAATTTGACTTAACATCGAATATCCTAATGTAGTGCAAGCTATGAGCTTGGGATTGCCTAATGGAGGGCTCTAGGCCCTACCTTTTTAGGTAATACTCCTTAACATATATCTTTTCCCCTAAATAGAAAAGGTAAGTTGCGACATTCACTAGTAAAATGCCATATATTCTTTAGTATATTCCTTTTGTCCAGAGTAAAATATGATTATTCATCATGATAAATCATATTTGTTAATGATAAATCTTCTAAGTTTAGTCAATATAATTTCAAAAGAAGAAGTTCACCGTCAATCATCATGGATTACGGGTGAATTTGGGGAAAAGTTTATTTGTTCAAAGGAAATCTTTCTATATGAAATAATATCATAATGAAGCGAAACCTTTTATTTGGTAAGTTAAACTCGCTACAAGAAATATTGAATTATTGCGGAACAAAATTGAGAGAGAGAAGAGGGGAGGAGGGAGAGGTGGCTTTTGGTGGCCACGGGACTTCCCCAACCACCATTGTCAATGGCGCCGGTTACATTTGTTAAGGCGAAGGTCGAGCAACATTTAGCCATGACCTTGGTGACATATGAATGTTCTATGACTCTTGACCTAATAAATATGATTTTAGGGAAGGATTAATATTCTCTCCATTTGTGCAGTAAATGACGTATTAAATTTTTCACCCCCTTAAATTAATGATGCATTAACAAATAAAATAATGAAGGGTTCCAGTTTACACAAATTATGGGGACAATCTTTTAACCTCATATACCCTCAAATTTGCAACAACAAAAAAAAATTGTTGGTCAATCTTTTAAGAAGTAGCGACTATGTCAATGGTTGTTTTGGGAATGAAAGTTTAAGATTTTGTTTGTTTTGGGAATGATTTTTTTCTTTTAAGGGAAAAAGCCACGAAAAATCCCGAACTTTGCCCAAAGTGACACATTTACCCCAAACTTTTTTGTAACGTGAAAAACCCCAAACTTTCTAAACCATGACACATTTGCCCCATCAAGGGCATTTTTTTTCTTTTTATTCTGTTTTTTTTTCTTTTTTTTTTCTTTTTTTCTTCTTCTTCCCTCCGCCGGCCATGGCGGAGGGAAGCCGTCATTCGGCGACCTCGCCGCGTTGGGCGAGGCGGGGACAGCCTCGCTCGACGCGCGGCGGGCGGCCCTCGCGGCAACGGGCGAGGGCAGCACACCCTTGCCCGACGCGGGCGAGGGCAGGCACACCCTTGCCCGACGTGGCGAGGGCGGCCCTCGCCGATCCGGGAGGGCGGGGACACCTCGCTCGACGTGGCGCGGCGGCCCTCGCCGGATCCGGCGAGGGGGACCCTTCGCCCGACGCAAGCGAGGCGGCCCTAGCCCCGGCCGGCGAGGGCGACCCTCACCCTCACCGAACGCCGGCTTCCCTTCGCGGCCAGCCGGCGGAGGAAAGAAAAAAATTAAAAAATTAAAAAAATTTAAAAAAATTTAAAAAAAATTAAAAAAAAACATTTAAAAAATGAAAAGAACAAAATGCCCTATAATTTTGGGGTAAATGTGTCACATAATGAAAGTTCATGATTTTTTGTGTCACAAAAAAAAGTTTGGGGTAAATGTGTCACGATTTGGAAAATTTGAGGTTTTTCACGTCACATCAATGTATCACTTTGGGCAAAGTTTAGGGTTTTTCGTGGCTTTTTCCCTTCTTTTAATGTAGCTTGTTTGACTCATTGATCATGACTATTTAAATCATAAAAGAGGTCGGTGTATAATTTCATTTAAAGAGGGTATATAGATGACGCTAATCTATTCCCAAATGAAAAAAAAAAAAAAAAAGTCAACTCAGTCTAAAATATAAAGATGAATCTTGTTAATAGACCGCTAGGGGCATTAGCTAAGACCTTAAAAAATAGAGATAACATATATGAATGCACTTTCAAAATTAATTGTGACACTTATAGAAAACGTACCATCTTCAAATAGAAATGATGATTGTTCCAAAAACAATAAATGAGACTTGTTAAATGCCTCGAAGACACTCTTTTAACATTTTCCTATAACATTTTACCTTCAATGCTCTATTGAATTCTCAATCCATGATTTGATTGTTTTCTTCGGTACTTTTACCAAACCAGTCAACTTCAACATACAAATTAACAAAATGCGAATTGCCCAAAGAGACGATTTTATTAACCCTAGTGGCATGTGTGGAATGGAGGTGACTTGAAATTACTTGCACAAAAGTTGTACGGGTTACATGTCTAATGCTAGTCGGGCGAACATGGGTCTCGTGGCACAATTATGTCATGTGGCGATATATAGGCGAAATTAAGTGTATAGGCTAGATTTGTCCCCCCTCCCCCCGGGGTCCCCCCACACCTAGTTTCTTTTGCCAAACATTCTATTAAATTATGTATTAAGTTTGAAGTCAAATGCGAAATCTGATCTAATTGGAGGATGTATACATATATGGGTTCGAATGGTTGGGATAATTAACGGTGGAATTTGTTAGGTGATAATTTTGTTGGAGATAGATATCAAGGTCGGCTACCTCTGCGGGCTCTTAAGCAACAAGAGAAATCGCACAAAAAAAATAGAAGAAGAAGGGGAGAGAAAAAGCATTCTGCTGATCGTTTTATTATCTATTATAGCGGTCTTTATCTATAAAAGAATTTGACCATAAAGAAAGATCAGAGCATAGGTTTGACTTTTTTCTTTATGATCGTACAAAAGAGATTCAGCTTTTGCCCACAGTAGCCTTCGTCCTTTAAGCCGCCGGAAAAACGTAGGGTTCCCACTATCGTTGATTTTTTGGGATCTGTTTCGCTTAACGAAGAAGAGCCACGATCGGTGTTGCTCACTTTCAAGCTTGTTCAATATAGGAGAAATTGTTTTCATCGAGATCAGCATTTCAAAGAGATCGTATATTGATTTGAGAGAGAGACACCACTGGAGTGGTGGCAAATGACCGGAGGCTGAGTGGCTGAGTGGCTAAAGGGCTTGGTTGGATTTAGCGTTTTGTCGATATTGAATTGAAATTTTCAAGGTGAATTATGAAATTGGATAACTATACTTAAAAGAGATCATGTGCATCTACTCAAGAGGGCAAATTTTATCCACTCAATTCATTCTCTAATTATAAAGGATGTCAATCGCTGATACAAATATAAATTTTACTTTGAAACCATTCTTTTTTTGGATTATTTTCTTTAGAATCGCTCTGCTTTTGTCCCAATGATGATTCAAAGTGGAATTATTTCAAACCAATCAACTTTAACGCTAGAGAAATTCAACACCGGCATTGTACCAAACTCGTATGTCACATTAACTTGTCGCATGCGATGGATGATACTACTCATCAAGAATAGAAGTGTTTAAAAAAAAAAAAAAAAAGTCTCCATAAATCCGTCTCCTAAATCTGTAAATCTCAAAAAGTTCATAATATTATGGTTTCTTTTTGACCAGAAAGATTTGCACTTGCATGCATGCAATGTGCTTGGCTAGTTCCCGACGCTCACAACCTCCATAGCGAAGCATCCTTTCTGAATGTCCCACTTGAATAGAATGATATCTCCCACCTTGGTTTGTCTCGCCAGGAACACATCCCTCATATTCAGAAAATAATGGCCGGTCCTATGACACTTGGCGAAGTATACATTCAAGCCGCGGAAATACAGAGGCTGATTCGCACAATTGTCACTGTCGCGGCCGCCGCCGCCATGATTGCAATCTGTGTCGTCACGTATCGTCACGTAATGCCTGTGGCCTGCCTGTATGTTTTGCACGACGGACATAGGCCAGTGACGGAACATGCTATCCAAGGCTACATGGTCCCTGACTGGTACCTTCTCCGCCGCAAGATCAAACTCATCTATGACCTTATAGAGGGTCGGGTCGTCGTGAGAGTCAGACCGGGGGAGCGGATCTTCATCCCGGATCTCTACTGGGTTGCGGTTGACCTCGTGGGGAAGGTTTTGGGCCCCCTCCGCGTCTTCAGCGGCTTTGCTAGGGAGGAAGTCACGGTAGTAATAGGATTTCGTCGCCGGAGCTTGGTTGTTTTGGTCCGATGATTGTGGCGGGGAGGATGATCCAGCGCCGCTGGACTGTGGAACATCGTTTGCTGGGGAAGAGCTGTGCATTCTCTTGTTTTCTTGCTGTGGTTATTCGTCAGCGGGAGGGTTTCGACGGAGGAAGTGGAATTGCTGATCCTGGTGGAAACAATTTCTCGGCAATATGGAACGAGCATGAAAGGTGAGCAACACCGATCTTTAAGTGAAACAAATCCCAAAAAATCGACAAGAGTGCCAATCTTGAGTCTCGTCAAAACTGACCGGATCTTACAATTAAATCAATGCGGAATCACCATCTGTTCAGAACCTGTGGCCAAGAAAGTCCGGCTTCAAGGCATCTCCGGGCGTGAAGACGTCATCCAGCGGCTCCTGGCTTAAAGAACGAAGTCCACCGTGCGGCAAAAGATGAATCTTTTTTTATGAACATAAAGAAAGGAACTCAAACCTACGCTTTTATATTTGTTTTATGCGGTCAAATTCTTATATAGATAGAGACCACCGTAATAGATAAGACCAATCAGCGGAATGCCTATCCTTTCCCTTCTTTTTATTTTCTCGTGCGATTTCTAGTGTTGCTTAAGTGCCCTGTTGATGTAGCCGACCTTGATATTTATCTGCAGCGAAATAAACACTCGAGGAATTCCATGCCTAATTATTCCAACAATTCAAATCGATATACATCCTCCGATCAGATTGAGTTTCGTATATGACTTCAAATTCAGCACAATATACACTTAATTTCGCCAATATGATTGCCACATGGCATAATTGTGCCATGGGACCCATATTCGCCCAATCAGTATTAGACATGTAATTTGTCCATCTACTTAACAGGAAATTTCGAGTCACCTCGAATCGATTTTCGATGAGTTTTACTCTTTAATCCTTTTAATTGTCTTCAATAAAATTACTAATTCCATTTCCAATCCTAATCGTTCACTTTACAGGATTCTACGGATGCCACTAGAGTTAATGAAATCATTTCTCTGAGTGATTCACATTTTGTTGAATCTATCAGTTTTTCGTTTTTACTTTGATTACATAAAAAAAAATCATTTAATGCATTTTATTATAGAAATAGCATTTACTAGTTATGTAAGGTTTACCGTTCTTCTCTGATTTAATTAGTTTTCCTATATTTGCTAGTTTATTAATTTCATTAATTTAATTTTTAGACTATTTAAGAGGAATTTTTTTATGTATAAACAGAAAATATGGAACTTACGGAATTATGATCATGAAATGTTTGATGAATGTAAACGGAATTTATTTATAACACAAACGGTTTCACGTCATTCGGTCATCCAAAAATGATACATATAATTTTTCCATGATTTCTTCTTCGATTATTTAAATTCCATCTTATTTTCACTTCTATTGCTCGTAACATGTTAAATTTCCGTGTTAATAGGAAGGATAAGAGGTAGAAAAGGAGTTTTAGTTAATGTAATTTGCAAACAAATTTTTGACATATGTAACCCATGACAAGCATGGACAAGAACTATGAAGATGCTTATATAAATTATATTACAAAAATCTCACATCAACAATTGGTATAATTTGAGTAGTTAAAATATCATAATTTTTTTTTTTGGGTGATTCGGGAGCCCCCGTACAGCTGACAGCCTACTAGTGCAAGACCCACCACCATGACACCGCGCTTAAGACCACTAGCGACAACGCTGAGATTCAAATACCTTCCGGCCTACTAGTGCAAGACCCACCACCATGACACCGCTGAGATTCAAATACCTTCCCTTGCGTTAGGGGAAGGAGCCCGAAGCCAACGCCGCCACCACATGGGGTGGTGTTAAAATATCATAATTTTTTTTTTTTTTTTTTTTGTGCTGGAGGAACCGGCTTGCAGCCGACAGCCGCGCCGTAAACTCCAGGTGACACTTAAGCAGGAAGACCCACCACCCCTAAGTCACACTTAATACACCTAGCGCCTCCCCTGGGTTTTGAACCCTTCACCTCTAGGCTAAGGGGTCTTATCCAGTGGAGCCACCGCGGCCGGTGATGTTAAAATATCATAATTGGTCCTCATTAACTTAAACTTTTTTAGTCAAGGTCCAATTAATACCAGGCTTCTATTACACGTCTCCAACAAATTGATATTAGAGTTGGTGATTGGTTGGTGGAACGAATTATTAAGTTGATATAGGCTGTTTTAATCTCCTTCAAAAGGTTTATGAGTTGTTATGTTGGTATAAACCATTTTAATTTCATTCAAAAGGCATTTCGTGACGGGATTAGCTAATCGTTTATTCTTGTAACTCTTAAGGTGTGTTTGTTTGAGTGAAAGTGTTTTCCAAAAATTAATTTTTCGATCTTTCACGTGTTCGATTTGCCCAAAATAACTAGTTAACCGAAAATATTTTCCGGTCAATAATCATATACATGCTTAAAATTAGCAAGCACACTAGTACACCAACAATGTATACTGAATCCAATTTATTACATCCTGCTACACGTAAGAAAAGACTTTTAATTCTCCAAAGCAAAGCAACCCATCAAATGTTCACGCCACGTGTAAGGCGAATTCATTGAGTACATATACCTGAAGTACAGGAAAAGCATCGATCATGAAACTTTAGCCTTAAAGCAGCGAGCAGACGATGACACGCAGACGCCCATCCGACGCAACCAAGAAATCATACAAGAAAACCACAGCGTTATCATTCCAGTTCCTAAGTAAAAGAATAAACAATCCAAAGTGCCAGGATCAGTGTGCCAAGCACGACGATACAGGAGTCGACAGCAATGAAAAGCCAAGACGTTCAACCCTAACTAATGCGAAGAACGCGAGAGCATCGTAATGATCGAGAGAGCCAAAGCCGACAACCGGAACGCGTCCTTGTTCCTCCTGGCCAACGGCGACCCCGTGCCTTTCTCCGTGAACCCGTCCTCACACGTCGTCGATGCGTCCATGACCGAGCTCAGGTCGATGTTTGCATCCCCGTACCTCTCGTCCTTGTAGGCTCTGATCGCCTCTGCAAGCGTCGCGACCGCATCGGAGTACAGCTCCAAGCAATCTTGCAAGCATGCTCTGACGGATGGATCCATCTCCTTGCTCTTCAGAAGCTTCTCTGTGTAAGACCTCGTGCGTGTCACGTTGTGCCGCAACAGCTTGATGGAGACGAGGCCGAGCCCCCGGAGGTTGTCGCAGTGGCAGTACGGGTTCGACTCGAGCGACGCGACGCAGAACTTGTAGCTGACGTTGGGGTCTTCTTGCGCGCATTTCTTGCACGTTTCGTGGATTATGATGGTGCTGCCGCCATCTGCAGATGCAGCGTGGACGGAGGTGAGGAAGAAGATGAGGAGTAGAGAGACCGAAGGACAAGGACTCATTTTTCGTTTTCTTGTTGAATGAGTTTTATCACGTCTCAGGGAGGAGCAATGATTTATTAGAGGATAATCTTTGCATCTATTCATGCGACGATGCCAAATTGGAGCGCTAATTTATTTTATCTCTCCAATGCGTGGGTAAGACGCATGATATAAGCATCCATATGTCGGCCACTCACGATGAGGCCAGTTTAATACGTATGACTCTGGAACTTATCTATACAATAGACTTTCTCGTAACAAAAAACAAAAAAACAAAAAAAACAAAAACAACAAGAAAAAAACAAAAACAAAAACAAAAAACAAGAAAGCTTATGTATACGAATAGAGGAATTTTTCAAGATATGTGCATTACCCATCCTCCAAATAAAATATGCCAGACTTTTTGTTCAAGTCTAGGCTGGGACCTTGTCAGTCACAATTGAGGGTTGTCTAGGCGAGGGCGAGGACCGTTGCCCAAATCCAGGTAAGGGTGTCGGGTCCTAGCCTGAGGCTGGCAAGGATCATGCCTCGCTCCTCGCCAACCTCAAGTGAGGCCTGTGGCCTGACTGATGCCCTCGCCAGCCCACAGTTGGGGAAAAAAAGAAAGGAAATAACAATTTCATTTGGATGAAGGATAGTACATATATCTTGAAAAATTCCACGATTGTATATGTGACCTTTTTTTCTTACAAGAAATTCTACTGTATAGATAAATTATAGATTCATAGGTATTCTACTGGCCTCATTAAGAGCAGCCTACACATATATTGTGTGACTAATTCACAAGAAAATATTAAGTATATCGTCTTATCACGTAGGCAATAAACACACCCCATTCAACGCTCGCGCACGTGTCTAGGTGGCTCCACTGGTCAATCCTTTCGTCTTCTTCACTGTTTCTTTCTTTTTTCTTCTCTTTTCTTATTGGCCTGTGGTCGGCATTTTGCCATGACCGATGATAGGCCACAACCAAGGGTCTAGGGTCTAGCCCTCGCGGTGAGGGCTAGGGTGAGGGTGAGGGCGAGGGCGAGGGTGAGAAAGCAATGAGTGGGCTAACGACCGAGGAGGAGCCATCGGTGAAGAAGCGATCGGACATCCAAGTGGTGTTGAAGGCTTTGTTGGAGCCGGTGGCAGAGCCACATTCGATGTGGAAGGAGACATTGCCGACACAGAGAAGAAGAGGAAGTTGAAGCGGACAGGAGGAGTAGGAGAGATTAAGAGAAATTTTGACACGTGAGTCCCACTTGGACACTTGACAATTAATGAGTAGAGGGTTTTACCGTCTACGTGACAAGACCAACCTGTCTTAAATAATATGCTAATTAGAGATTTTGAGCCATGTTTTGCTTGTAGTGGTTCTTCCTTCCCTTTAAGGAAATGAATTATGAATAATAATTTATGATCGATCGGCCCGTAGCTCCATTTTACACTCTTTTCCCGTTCTAAAACGGAATTGGCCATTTAAGTTTGTTTTGTAAGTTTAACCAAAATCACGGAGAAGAGAAAAATAAAAGAAAAAAGGGGAGGGGGGTGTCATTTCAGAAAGGATGGCATCATTCTCATGAAAGAGCCTCCTAATTGATAGATGTGCTGTGCAAATACAGCCCTTCTTGATTAATCTTCATTTCATAACTCTCTCGAGGGTTATCCCTATTAGAATTATCCTGGTTAGAAGCCTATGTCGACGGCGACGATTAATAAAGAGTTTGCATTACACTGATGAAAGCATTCGATCAGCCAACTTATAAATTCTCCATTTATGCTCCGTTCGTTTCGCGGAAAATAACTTCCGGGAAAATATTTTCCGAAATTTCCGGTGTTCGGATGGCGGAAAACACACGGTCAATGGAAAATATTTTCCGGTCAACGGAAAATCCCTCTTGAATGAGCGGAAAATGTTTTCCTCTTTTTGAAAAGAGGAAAACATTTTCCGCAGCTCTCACACGAGCTCTGGTGCTCCCGCTGCTCTTTCCTCCCTTCATGTTCTCGTTCTCTCTCTCTCTCTCTCTTTCTTGCTCTCCCTGCAGAGGAGGCTTCGACGACGTCCTTCCCCGGGATCAGCCTCCGCCCTCCCCGGCCGCTCCTACCCGCCTGCTCCAGCCGGGAAGCCACCGCCGCCGCCGCGCTCCGCTTCCCCGGCGGCTCGAAGCCGCTCGGGAGAATCCGGCTCAAGAGGGAGCACCGCGGAGGCGCCGGGAGGCTCGCGGGGAGCCCGCCGTCCAGGCCGCTCGTCGTGCGGCCGCGAGCCGTGAGCTCGTCGGATCTGGCGGCGGAGCTCGCGGCTCGCCGGATCTAGCGGCAGAGCTCGGGCTCCCGATCCGGGCGAGCTCGAGCTCTGTCGCGAGATCCAGCGCTCGGGTGAGATCGGCCGAGCCTCGAGCTCACCGGATCGCGGCGCAGCTCGCGGCTCGCCGGATCTAGCGGCGAGCTCGGGCTGCCCCGATCCGGGCGAGCTCGAGCTGTCGCCCAGTCGGCGAGCTCGGGTGAGATCGGCCGAGCTCGATCTCACCCGAGCTCGCGGATCTGGCCACCGGGTCTTGGTCGGCGGCGGGAGGAAGGAGGTGGCGGCGGCGGAAGCCGCTCGGGAGAAAGGAGGTGGCGGCGGTGGAAGCTGCTTGGGAGAAAGGAGGCCACAGCGGACGACGCCGCTCGGGAGGAATCGGGAGGAAGAAGGAGACGGAAGGAGGAAGGAAAAAAAAAAGAAATAATAAATAATAAAAATTTCTATTTTAAAAAATATAAATAATTAAAAAATCATTTTAAAAAAATATAAATAAATAAAATAAATTTTTGGGTCAATTAAAAATATTAAAATTCAATTTTTAATAATTTTTTCTAGGAAAATGTTTGAGCTAACGAACAGTGGAAAATATTTTCCACTCAAATTTTAGATGTTGGCCGAACACCGGAAAATAGAGTCATTTTCCTGGAAAATGACTTCCAGGAAAATGTTTTCCGGAAACATGATATTTTCCATGAAACGAACGGAGCCTTAGTGCAAAGAGTTCTATGCCGGTCATCATTTGTTCTGTTGCCCTAGCACTTCATTATCAACATATCATGTGTGTGCTTGTCATCTTATGTATTTCTCATATCCTTGATTTACTTCTCAACCTTGGACTAGCCTTCCTCCAGCTTTTTGTTTGTACAAAGTTAATGCGTGTAGCTTTAAAATGACACCGATCATCGACTGAAGATTTTCTCAGAAGTGGAAGAAGCAAAAATGAAACCGTGGGGGGAGAGAGAGAGAGAGAGAGAGAGATTGTTCGATGAGGTGATGTGCGGAGGGAGGCTCCGCCACTTAAACCCCGAATTTAAGTGGCATTTCCTAATTCGGTTTTTTAAAATTTTAATTTTCTTCTTTGACATTGCCCTTTGACTCACCCAAAATTCATGGAGTGAGTAAAGTGAGTTGAGATTTTACATTGTGAAAAGAATTACAGCTCTATTAAAACGACAAAGCTTGAAAATTACATGTTCCTCTCTTAAGTGTAACATAATCCAATTCGATCCCCTAAAAAAAAACGGATTAAATCTCTTGGTGGCTGGTTTATCATCTCATACAAGATTATCACAGCATTATTAGACTTGATGATCCAATTAGCTAGCCAATCTGTACATGCATTTTCCTTTCTATTATTATGGAGAATACTAACCCGTTGAAAATATATGGTCATATTTTTCAATTTGAGAAATGAGTGTGTCGCCAAAATGAAGAGATTGAGTTGAATATTGAAGTCACTTGCTATTCAACCTCCACAACAAATTTTGGTAACACACACTGCCACCGTCTGCACGAATGGAGCAATCCAATTGCCTTAATCATCAGAAATGAGTCCACTTATGGAAGCTCAACTCGAGTTGCCTTTAAAGGTCCCATTGGAATTGAATTTGAACCAACTAGAATGAGGGGTCCAACCCACAAACTTACTTAAATTTCTTTTCGAGGCACATTATCTTGTTTCTACCATCCTAATGGCAAGAATATCCTTAACATATCCTAAGATCAAATTCACAGGCACACTGGAAGAAGAGAAATCCTTCAGGGATAGCCTTTGGTTCCTCTAGGTTCACAAATGCTAGCGAGTTACACCAAATACTAGCACCCAATATATGGCGAATTATATATATATAAACTAATCAAATCATAATAATATGGGAAAATTTTAAAGAAAGACCCAAAGTGCTCTTAATTTCTCAAATAGGGGCCTGAAATGAATCTTGTCTCAAATAGAGGTCTCAAGTGCCATTATTTTCTCAAATAAGTATTTAAAGTGAACCTTATTTCAAATAAAAATCTGAAGTAGGCATCCCAGTCTAAAAAAAAAAGAACCTATCCTCTCAAGCTAGTCAATGGCATTTTCCTTCCTTTTGGCTTTTTTTTTTGGTAACTCAAGGAACCCCGTAAGCCGATAGCCGGCGAGCAAACTCTGGAGGAGCGACTGCAGGACCCACCACCACAGTACTCCAGGTAAGAATCCCTAACAATGCCTCTGAGATTCGAACTCCGCCCCTTCGTAAGGGGGAGAGAGCCCAAGCCAGCTGCGCTGTTATAGGCGGTGGTTATTAAGTTATAATAAACTTCCTTTTGTTTTGCTTTTTTTGTATTTTTAATTTTTTCTTTAAAATCATGAATTCAAAGAAAAGGCTAAAAAACTTTTAAAAAAAAAAAACATAACAAAACATAACTTCTAAAAAAAAAAAAAAATTCCAAGCGTTAGTTGATGGCTACAAGCGATAGAGGCTTGTTGGCCTCCCACTTTTTCTTTCTTTTTAAGATTTAGTCTTTTTTAATTTTTTAAAGAGAAAAACAGATAAAGGAAAAATGACAGAAAATAAGAAAATGTAAATATGAAAATGCCCGTGATCAGCTAGTGAGGTCAAGTCATTTTTTGAAATTAATATGGTCACTTCGGATCTTTATTTGAGAAAATGAGAATATTTCAGGTCCTAATTTGAGACAAGATTCACTTTGGGTCCTTTTAAAGAAATTAAGGATACTTGAGTCTTTATTTGTAATTTTTTTCTAAGAATATTTCTTTTCTTGGGTTGAGAAGATGAATTTGAATTGACATGTATTATGCGTTCGTTGGACCATGTATAAGAGTGTGCAACACCTTATTCAAATCAATCGAGTATTAAGAGATTTTCACCCATTTCACTTGAGAGAAAAGCTTAATGTGGTTAAATTTAAGAATTTGAGCCGTTAATGATATCTAGGATATATCTTCCCGATATATAAATTTTAAAATCTTCAATCCCAATGTGACTCTCCACCTTAGAGTGGAAGATGAACTTAGTCCAGTACATGCCTAAATGAAAATAAAAAGGACAACAAGAGGAGCTTGTTTAAGGGTATAACTGGAGACATAATTGAAAAAATACACCAAAATATCCTATTTTTAAACGGGCAACACAACATAAAACAACATAGGAAAAGCCTGTTTTTCCCAAGTTTTTAGTATCACCAATCTGAAAATAATATTACTTCAATTTCCTTAGACATTTTCGGGGAAAAGTACCAAAAAAGTCATAAACCTTTTGTATTAGTACCAATTCAGTCATAAATTTTTTAATTTGATCAATGTAGTCCTAAACATTTTCACATTGGTACTAATTCAGTCTATCTGGCTAATTTAAGCCAAAAATTGCTGACGTGGCCGTTGGCGGTTTATGTGGTGCCACGTGGATAAAATTTATAATTTTTTTAAATTTTTAAATTTTTTTTTTTTTTCCTTTTCCCCTCTCTCTCTCTCTCTCTCTCTCTCTCTCTCTCTCTCTCTCTCTCTCTACCCCTTACCCCTTGGCCGGCGAGGACGTCGGCCACAGGCCAGTTGGGGTGAGGGCCCCTGCGCCCTAAATTGGCCATTGGGGAGGGCCGTCGTGCCCTTGCCAGCCACAAGCAAGGGCGTCGACCCCCGCCTAGATCCAAGCGAGGGCCAAAACCCTCGCTCATTGGTTGGCGAGGGCCTCTGTGCCCTCGTCGATCGCAGGCAAGGGCCACGGTGGCCTCCCTTGTGGCATTGCAGCTCTCACCCACCACAAGTGTGGGCCTTCGTGCCCTCGCCTGTGGCTAACGAGGACGCGACGACCCTCTTCGAGGACGCGGAGGCCCTCACCCTTGGCTAGCGAGGGTCGCTGCACCCTCTCTTGTGGTCGACAAGGGCGCAGAGGCCCTCACCAACCAATGGGCAAGAGTTTTGGCCCTCGCCTAGATCTGGGCAAGGGCCAACACCTTGTGGCTGGCGAGGGCGCAGCATCCCTCGCCTCAACTAGCCTATGGCCAACGATGGTTAGTCAACAACCTTGCCAGTGAAGGGGTGAGGAGAAAAGAAAAAATAATAATAATAATAATAATTTAAAAAATCTTTAAAAAATATTTAAAAAATTATAAAATTTGTCTACGTGGCACCACATAAGACCGCCAGTTGCCATATCAGCAATTTCCGATTTAAATTAGTCGGATGGACTGAATTGGTACTAATGTGAAAATATTTATGACTAAATTGGTCCAATAAAAAAGTTAAGAATCGAAATGGTACTAATGCAAAAGGTTTATGACTATTTTGATACTTTTCCCGACATTTTCCTTAAAAATGTAATTTGTGGAAATACATATAGGATGGAGCTTAAGGTCTGTTGCGTCGAGGATAGCCTTCGATTGTGAGAAAACCACTGGCTCGTTCAAGGGGTTGTAGCTCGAGAGCGACAATGCAATCGAAGCCTAGGGCGATTAAGATCTAGCCGAGAAAGTCGGGGATGTGACCATTGCTCCGCAAGCCTCCCGAAGCTGAGATTGTCATTCTTGTGGCTTATTTTCTTGTTTATGTAAGAAGCCCATTTCTAAGTCTTGTTTGCTGCATCTATCAGACTTAATCATCATGGAACGAGCGGACGTCTTTAAAGACAGCCTCTTTATGTTGGAGCATATGCAGACAATGACCAAAAGTTGAGACCCTTTGTGAGGTCCTTCTTCTAGTGAGATGTTTGGGATGTACATCGCACAATGGGTGATCGATCATGCGCCCAGGAAATGGCTAAGCTTCTTGACCCGAGAATAACTTGGTTCTGGAGATATGGAACACAAAGACACCAAAAACCTCTTTATGTGGTGCCGGGCCAAGAAAGTTGTGTGCTGATATTGGATGACATAGAACAGGTAAGTTGATTTCAAAATAACTTCCAAACACATTACTGTATGGTTTACGTTTCCAAATAATTTTTTATGAAGACGATAGTAGGTCCTCTTTAAATTTTCCGAGATCAATTTTGGATGGGGTTGCTCGGGATTAGTGTTCGATTGCTTTGCTATTTCCTTTTCTCTTTTGCTGCGGGGGTTTGACGTCAATCTTTGTTTCCTTGTGTTTGCACATTTTAAATGTGGTTGCATGAGGACTGCTGTTCTGTTTTGTTTTGCTGCCCTTTTTTGGGGTTTGGCTAGGAGGGTTCTGTTGGGAATGACTGATCCCCGAAAAACCGGATTCGACACTAAATCGAACCCCTAAATCAATGTGGAAGACGAGCCCGAGAAAAATAACACGTATCACCGATCCTAAAGCACACCACGGATTCGAGCGTACCTTTTAGCCACAGATTAGACACCGACGCCGTTAGAGGAAGAGAAACTTGATTCTGTTCGATCCGGTGAAACAAATTGGCCTACGCGCTTCACTGTTTTCCTTTTTGCTTTGAAGAAAACAGAGAGAGGAGTGTTCGTTGAGAGAAAACGTACGTCTTTTTCTAAAACAAAACGGTGTATTTTTCTCTCTCTCCTCCCTTTTATACCTCTTTCCTTCCACGGGCCCTATTCCTGTGGGCCCGGCTTTCAGGCCCAACTTGGGCGGACGGGCCTTAAGCCCAATACTAATAAGGCCTTCATCTCCCACTCGCACATGGTGGGCCGAACAGGATTCTCTTTACCTCTTTTCAACATTCATACCGGTGAATAATCCGTGCGACCAGCATACTTTGAGAGCTCGTTGCTATACATTTGTTAGGAATATATAGCAGCTCATAATGGGCGTCACACTCCGAGTAGACTTAGTATGCAGTACCCTAGATCGATCGATCACATTTATATCTCTCTTGATCTCCTTTAAACAACGATATATATATTATATTCACAATTACAGTTATCACAAAGACAATCATAATTGGTCGACTAGTGAATACAAAAACTACAATGTGATTCTCCAAAATCGATCTTCCTATTTCCTTCAAACTCTCAATTTCAGTTCAGCTTGCTTTTCTAGAAATGTCCCATTAGATCGAATCAACTCATGACCATTGGCAACATCCTAAGATAGCAAACACTAAATAGAAACCTTGAGAATAAGTAAAAGTCATGAGGGCACTAAAATTGAGGAACTCTTTTCCTCAAGAGTCTCACACGTCATAAAAGTTGAGATCAAACTTTTTGCCACTCTTATTGGTCGGCTCATGCATACGTAGTATGAAATACGTATTACGGTATTAACTCCTTTCCCATGGAGCGTATGTCTACACCTTTCAATACCATACAGATGATAGTTCAGACATACCCAATGTCTAACTTAAGTTCACGTATCTACTCTTTTACAAAAATCATCAGAACTCGCATCTAGCATCTTAGACGAGATAAAGTAAAATATGTGGGGTATTTTACTTTCGGACATAGTAAGTATTATGTCCTCATCTTAACACTCAGTTAAGGCGACATGCGTATTTTAAGCTTGAGCTCTCGATTATCACCTAGATAATAAGCTTAAAAACAGTCTCATCTCTATTTATCACAGTAAATAGAGGCGATTACCCGTGTGAGTGGGCTAATCTTATATCTGTCCGACATACTTCTCTTAACTTAAAGTAATGCACTGAGCATTAAGATGCATAAAGATCAAACAAAGATTCATAGGCATTAATGATGAAAACACAAATTCATCAAATGTGAACACTTAGGGAAATTACAATATTCAGTACATCAGCCTCTACACAATCCTAGAGATTTCATATGGCCACAAAACACATCTCTGGGTATTGGCTTTGTCATAGGATCTGCTACCATTCTATGCGTAGTATGTACTCTAAGTTCACATCTTTTCGTGCAATCATATTCTTGACAAAAGTATACTTTGTATATATATGTTTGGTTTTGCCATGATATTTTGGATCTTTGGTGTACGCTTTGCTGCTTGGCTATCTGATTAACCATCAATGAATCTACAGCACTTCAAATAACACCTAAATGATCCAATAATCTCTTAAACCAAACATCTTCTTTTATTGCTGCTGATAATGCCACGAACTTAGTTTCCATCGTAGACAAGGCTATACACTTTTGTTTCTTACTGCTCCAATATATGGTACCATTATTCGGTAAGAAAACAAATCTAGAGGTAGATTTTCTTTCATTTAAATCTCCTCCCCAATCAACATCAAAATAGCCTTAGAGTCGTAGATCCTTTCCTTAATAACTTAACGTATGATCAGCAGTCCCCTTTAGATACCTTAGTATTCTCTTAACGACTTTCCAACGTGCTTGACATATGTCAAGTCTTGTACATATCATAGCGTACATCAAGCTCCCAACAGCACTAGCATAAGGAACATGTTTCATTTGTTCCTTCTCTTGTAGAAGTCCTTGGACACGATCTATGGCTCAATCCTTCACCTTTTGCAATAGGAGTGTCAATGGGTTTACAATCCCATATCCTTCAATTCAAAATTGGAAGACAACCAACTTTTGACAAAAGTATTGACAAGCTCCATATTGCTTCCGGCAATTAGTATATCATCAACATATAATGATATGATCACAAATAGACCTTTGGATCTTTTGATATATATACAATGATCCTCATCTATCATTGTAAAATCATATGCCATTATGGCATTATGAAAACGTATATACCATTGTCTTGACGACTGCTTAAGGCCATATATCGACCCCCAAAGTCGACATACCTATTCTTCTTGGCCTTTCACTATGAAACCAGCAGGTTGTTCCATATATATTCCTTCCTCTAATTCTCCATTGAGGAAAGCAGTCTTTACATCCATTTGATGTAACTCAAGATCCATACTAAACACTATTGCCAGAATTATGCGAATCAAGGTAAATCTCATTACAGGAGAAAATGTATCTTCATAATCTATTCCTTCCTGTTGATTATACTCCTTCGCCACAAGGCGAGCCTTATGCCTTTCTATCGAGCCATCAGCTTTTCGCTTTATTTTGAGAACCCACTTGTTCCCAATAGCTTTGTGTCCTTTTGGAAGATCAACCAGTTCCCTGACTTGGTTTGACTTCATTGATTCCATCTCCTCTTTCATTGCATTAATCCATTTTTCCTTAATATGGCAATTCAGAGCCTCATTAATATTTCTTGGCTCATCCTCATCTTGTGGAGCAATCATAAAAGTTTCCTTTCAATGTCGAAACGTCAACGAGAAATACTTTGGCAACTTGTTCGCTATATGAGAGAATGTACACTTAGCACATCATTCCCCATTATGCTCCCACTCGGATTAGATAATGACGATATCATCTCATCATGTGGTTGTAATTGAGAATGAGTTGAATTCAATTCATCACTTCTCATATTATTCCCACTTGGACGAACTCCACTAATATCATTATCTTGATCCAAGGTTTCAAATAGGGGTAATCTTCCCCTATTTCGCCCTTCTTAGGAAATTCATCCACTAAGAATGTGACATCCCGTGATTCAAATTCAGTTATACTCCCACTTTCTTGCTCACCTATGAACACATACCCTTTCGAGTGTTGAGTATCTCATTAAAATACCCTTCTTTCCTTCGGGACTCAATTTCCCAAACTTGTGAGAGGACTCATAAGTATAGACGGTACAACCCCATGGCTTAAGAAAACTTATGTCCGGTTTTCTACATGTCCATAACTCATATGGAGTGGAACTAACTGATTTGGAAGGCATCCCGTTAAGTATATAGACAGCAATTAACAACACATCACTCCAAAAAGTGATATGTAAGTTAGCATGCGCCATCATGGACCTAACCATTTTCAGTAGGGTTCTGTTTCTTCTCTCTGCAACACCATTTTGTTGAGGAGTATATGGAATAGATAACTGTTTTTCTATTCCTTTTTCATCACATGATTTTCTGAACTCATCAGATAAATATTCTCGACCTCGATCGGATCTCAATACTTTTATTTTCTTGTCTAATTGATTTTCTTCCAAGTTCATAAACCTTTTGAAACAACTTATTACTTCAAATTTATGAGAAATCAAATAGACATATCCGAAATCAGTATAATCATCAATAAAAGTGATGAAATAAACAGCCCCATGCCTTCCTTTTACATTCATTGGACCACGAGACATTAGAATGGATTAAATGCAGAGGAAATTCAGCTCTTTTTCCTTTTCCAAATGGTTTCCTTGTTGTTTTCCCTTCTAGGAAATGCTTACATATGAACAAATCGACTTTTTCAATATTGCCTAACAAACCCTCTTTGGCTAGTCTATTCATATCTTGTTGGCCAATGTGACCAAGTCTAGCATGCCACACATTCACATCATTATCATATTTATTGGGAGACGTGAGAAGGGAATAACAAACATTAGCATTAACATAATCAATATCTAATACAATAAAACCATCCAGAAAATAACCACAACCATAGTAATTTGTATCCAAAAACAAATTCACACATTTATTACAGAAGTTCATATTAAAACCTAGTCTAACCAACACTAAAACAGACACTAAATTCCGACGAATCTCCGGAGCATACAATACATCATGAAGGAACAAAGTGCGTCCACCACGCATATTCAGTTGGCATGTGCCAATTCCTTTCACTTCAACTCGGGAGTTGTTTCCCACATTGATCCACTTAGTTCTAGTTGGTACTCGTCGAATTCCCACGAAGGATCCTCTATCCTTCGCTACATGGTCCGTCGCTCCTGAATCCACAGTCCACAAAGGATTAGACTCAGTTAAGAACACAGAACTCGACACAAAAGCAAAGTTCTGAAAAGTACAAGAGGTGCATACCTTCTTTGGCTCACGACAGTCGCGAGCATAGTGACCCTTCTTGTCACAGTTGTAGCATTTCACCCTTGCAAGCTTTTTCATGCGAGGACGCTTCCCTCTTTCATGTTGGTTAAACTTGGGTTTCTTCCCTGAAGGACCTGCTTCTTCCTTGCCTTTCCCCTTATCAAACCGGTTAGGGCGCTTGCGCTTGAGCTCAGCTCCATTTGAGCTAGAACTTGCATGATAGAGTTCAGCATCCGGCTTAGCCGCCAACATGGCGGTCCTCTTCCAGCTCAAGATGACGCATTGCATCCTCAAAGGTTTTGATATTTTCATTATGAGTCAGGTGCACCTTCATATGCTCCCAACTCTGAGGCAAGGAGCGAATCACTGCTTGCACTTGCTGCTCATCTGTGAGGACATGGCCATCATCTTTCAGCTCAGTTATCATGTTTGACATCTTTCTAAGATGTTGCTTCATGGTCTGACCATGAGGCTTCTTATAAGAGTCAAACCTGATAGTGAGCTGCCTCGATCTAGTCACTTAGAAGTATGACCAAATCTAGCTGCCAATGCCTCCCACATTTCCTTAGCATTGTCAAAACGCTGAAACTTTCGCATGATGTCATTTTCCATGCTGCTCAAAGCAACGTGATGTGAGCTAGATAGTTCTTTCTTTTCCACGCAGAAAAAGCTTCTTTGTCTCTTTTGTCTTTGTGCGGTGGTTCCCTCTTCGGGTTCTACCATGGTCGGGTTAAGAGCCTCAAGTGCTTCTTGCTCTTCCAAAGACATCTTTGGATTTTCATTTGCCAAATTTCATAGTTGTCACCATTGAGCTTTTCACCTTTGTTCAGCTTGGCAACTATGCTCTTTGTGGCTGAAGCCATTGATACGAACAAATCGAGACAAATATACACGAATTATTAATGCCTATCATTTATGCATCCCTATTTACATAGACTCATCATATTAATGAATAATTTCAAGTAAGGCTTCAGAATCAAAAGGTCACTATGTTTCCAATCATCCTCCAAAAAATCCTAACTTAAAATTATCATCAATATAATTGTCTTATGCAAAATCAATTCTATGAAGCTACAAAAACTTCTAAAACTACCCACGACTAATTACCCACAAAGAACCAGCAATAACATAAAGCAATATATAATAGACATCCAATAAAACAATAATGCTTTCAATTAACACAATTAGGTAGTAATCATTATATAATATGTCCACAAATCACACTTAACATATATCAGCCAATATAACTAACACCAAGTCAGACACGAACGGGAAATATTATCTTTTGTTCAATTTCTTGATCTTTTCCCTCGAAACAATACAAGTAATATTCATTTACAAAATCCATCACAATTTTCTTATAGGACGCAGCTCCGTTGACATCCCATATGCGATTCAACACATCTTGCCATTCGGGTGGAAGAGTGTTTATGAAAAATCGCACCATCTCGACTTGTGACATAGGACGACCATTCCATATGACCTATTGAATTTTCCCGTTGACTCCAAGGACATGATCAATTAAGTCACCTCTCTCCCATCGATGATCAGTCAGCTCAGCTATCAACTTAGACAGCCTATCCTTTTGTTCATCGGTAACTACGCGAATAGGTGTGCGCAACCTCAGGGGAGGCATTATTCCTGCAACAAATGCAGAACAAATAAGGGATTACATTATAATCCACATAGACTTAATTGAAAAGGAAACACATTCTTTTCCTCTTTTTTTTTTTTTTTGGGTCAACGGTCGTCAACGGTCAACGGTCGTCGGACCGGTCGGACCGGACAGACCGCTCGGACCGGTCGGACCGGTTCAGGTGAACCGACGGCACGTGCCGCACGCGTGTGCCGGATGACGTCACGCAGGCATCATCCAACACGTGCGGCGCGCGTGCCGGCGTCCTCGGTCGTGTCGCCGGTCGGGTCGTCGGCCGGTGACCGTCAATAAACGTCGTCGTGCGGCGTCATCGATGGCGTCACCCTAGCGATTCTTACCGACCGTTGGGTGACGTCAGCACGCGTCGGTCTGCGACCGGCACGTGCCAGTTCGCCGGCCGGTGGCAAGCACGCGCCGGTTCGCCGACTGGCGCGTGTGTCGCACGCGCTGGGTGAGCCAGCGCTTCCGGCCGCACGTGTGGGCGCGTGCGGCGTCGCCCGACGGCGCATAACCTGTCCTCGGACTCGTCTCGATGAGCCCTTTCTCCCTATCTAATCAGAATTTGATTTCGACTTACGAAAACTCGGAAAAATGGGTGAACAGCGCTCGGGTGTCGGGATTTCTCGCCCCGATCCGTGCCGGCCAATTTTATTCGCGAAAATTCAATCAAAAAACATCAAACAGGTCGGGAAAACGTGAACTAGGGCTCTGATACCAATGTTGGGAATGACTGATCCCCGAAAAACCGGATTCGACACTAAATCGAACCCCTAAATCAATGCGGAAGACGAGCTCGAGAAAAACAACACGTATCACCGATCCTAAAGCACACCACGGATTCGAGTGTACCTTTTAGCCACAGATTAGACACCGACGCCGTTAGAGGAAGAGAAACTTGATTCTGTTCGATCCGGTGAAGCAAATTGGCCTACGCGCTTCACTTGTTTTCCTTTTTGCTTTGAAAAAAACGAGAGAGAGGGAGTGTTCGTTGAGAGAAAAACGTACGGCTTTTTCTAAAACAAAATGGTGTATTTTTTTCTCTCTCTCCTCCCTTTTATACCTCTCTCCTTCCACGGGCCCTATTCCCGTGGGCCGGGCTTTTTGGGCCCAACTTGGGCGGACGGGCCTTAAGCCCAATACTAATAAGGCCTTCAGGTTCGAATCTGTATACATACTAATATAAAGAGTGAGTCCACCGATCTATGATATTTGTGTTAACCGAGAAGTGACCATGCATTCTCTTCCTTTGGTCGCCGTAGCCTTTTGAAGCTATAACTTTGTATACATCTTATAGCATGGCAAGCGTAAACAAATTAAAGAACATATTTATGACAAGTCACAATCCAATGTTTTGTGCTTTATTGATTATTTTTCATTTCATTGACAATTTAGGATCCCAAATAAAACGTGGGCGTTTGACTTGAGGGGTTCTCAATTAGTTTTTGGCTTTGATAAATGATGTTTGCGTCGGCATTCTTGAGGCCGAAGTCAATGTTTCAGAACCAAAAATTTCGGCCACGGCAGAAGATGGTTTGTTACTTCCAAGAGGAACGCGAGGAAAAATGGACTCGGGTTTAGAATGCTGCGTGGACCGGGAGTTTTCGTTATACGTTGGTGCCATCAGCCGACGCTTACTTATCTTGTTAGCGTACTGGGCCCTTGTAGGTAAAAGGATCAAATCAAGCCTTTTGTAACGCAGCAATTTTTTCTGTGTCTGTATTCCGCCCCCGCAAATTTCATCGTTTGAAAGCCTTAAACCCAGCATGTACAAGCTCTTACTACATTATATCCAGCTAGGTAAAAAAATCTACTCATATATGACAAACCAAAAGGCAGGCATTTCCTCTTGCTTAATGAAGAAGGCAACGGTCACCCCGAGCTCTTTCAGAGAAAGCCTAGAACATCAGGATCCATACGGTTCAAGATCATTTCACAAGTTTTCATCGATTTTGACATAACTATTCCACGCTGGGCTGTACTCTCTAACAAAGGCAAGATGGGACCTTTTAACATAAGAAAAACTTTAGCTGCCGCATTTGGACTCACAGATTTCCCGGTCCAGGCCAAAACCAAAAACATCTTCGGTTGAAGCTCTTCCCGAAAAGGAAACTTCAATCGGACAGAGGCGGATCCAAGAACTTCGGCAAAGTCAATACTTTTTGTTAGACAAGCACTCCGGGAAAAGTAAAAAGTATAAGAATTGACGAGATGAGGGCATGACACAAACATACAGGCATTAAATGCCTAAAAGGAGGCACAAGCTGCCGACGAAATTAATGCGCAGCTATATCAACGATCGATGTCATTTTAAAACTACGCATGCATTTAATTTTGTACAAAGAAAAAGTTGGAGGAAGGCCGGTATGGGTGCGTTTGTTTTGTGTTTACGTTCAAAAATTGTTCAAGGGTATTTTGTTCCGAGGAACAATTTTTTTACCAGAAAACGAGTTTGGTAAACTTGTTCCGGGGAATAAAAAAGAACCAAAACACGTTTGGTAATTTTGTGTTCTTTTTTTTGTTTCTTTAATTTTTAAATATTTTTATTTTATTTTTCCTTTATTTTTCTTTTTTTCTTCTTTTGGCCGGCCACCGGCCTCGGCCATGGCCGGCGACCAGCTGACAAGGGCCGGCGGCCTTGCCCATCCACGGCGAGGCTCGGCCTTGCCTTGGTTGGGCGAGCTTGGGCTTGCCTAGATCCGGCGAGGTCGAGCTCGCCCGGCCACCGATCGCTTAGCGGTGGCTCGGCGAGGCTGGTGCGCGGCGTGCTCAACCTCACCGGGGGCCGGCGACACTTCGGCGAGGTCGCCGACCCTCATGGCGTCGCTGGCCCTCAACGGCCAGTCGATCATGGCCAAGGGCGGCGACCGGCCAAAAAAAAAAGAAAAAGAAAAGAAGAAGAAGAAAAAAGAGAAGAAAATAATAGAAGAGAGAAAATTTGTTCTTAAAAATTGTTCGAGAAACAATAAACAAGTTTTTTTGTTTATTGTTTCTATTCCAATTTTATTCTCGGGAACAAAAAAAAAAAAGATTTAAAACAAAAACGCAAACAAACGGGTTTTTTTTTTTTTTTTGTTCTCGGGAACAAAAAAACATAATTTTTGTTCATTAAAAAAAAAAAACACAACCATGCAGGCCTTATAAGGATGAGAAGTAATCGAGGATATGACAAATACATAACAAGCACAAACATGAAATGTCCGGATCGGCTTGGAAGCCAACTTCTCAATGTCGACCAACAGATAAACCGAAGGCAGATCCCACAGATAGAGAGGGAGAGAGACCGAGAGAGACCGAGGAAAGGAACGGAGCCGAACATAACCAATTTGGCTTTACTTATAATTTCCACTTATATGAAAATAGTTTTTTTTTTCCTTTTTAGGGCTACACTAGTAGTAGCGATGATGATGATGATGAAATTGAAAAAAAAAATATTTATCACTTAAAAGATAATAGAATATTATAATTTCACCTGCAATTGATGTCTTTACACTTACCGAAATTATTCAATTTTTTTTTCTATGTTTGTAAATATATCACATTACCTACGATGCACAATGGGGTAGAGTCAACTTCATGTAAAATTTTAGCTAGAGTCACTTTCTTATTATCGTTGAATCAATTTTACTATTTATTACTTTCTCATTCTCATTGAGTTAATATTTTAGAAAAATATGTATATTTCTCTTAATATTTCCTTAAGATATAATTTCTAATTCTCATAGGTCAATTTTACTACAAATTGTCTCGAGATTTCCCTCCAAATTCTCTCTTTTTCTTGAACTAATGCCAAATTCTCATTTGAAAAAGAAAAGACTCAGTTCTTTGGAGTTTAACGTGCAAAAATCACTTTTAGCATTTCCAAGGCGACATGAAGTTACCTGAGCAGAAGATGGGTCTCGTGGCTGGGCGAACATGGGTCTCGAGGGACATTTATTTCACACGTGATAGAGGTTCGCATTGTTTCTTATGCGCCGTTCATGCTCGTTCCATGTTGCAGAGGAATTGTTTCCATCAAGATCAGCATTTCCACTTCGTCCATCGAAACCCTCCCACCAAGAAATAACCACAGCAAGAAATCAAGAAAAATGCACAACTCTTCCCCAACAAACGATGTTCCAGAATCTAGCAGCGCCGGATCATCCTCACACCAGAATCATCTGGCCAAAATAGACCAAGCTCCGGCGACAAACACCTTTGCTACTGTAACTTCCTCCCCAGCAAAGCCGTTGAAGACGCGGAGAGGGCCCAAAGCATTCCCCACAAGGTAAAACACAAGCCAGTCGAGATCCGGGATGAAGATCGGCTCCCCCGGTCTGATTCTCGCGACCGCCCGACCCCCTAAAAAGGTCATCGATTAGCTCGATCTTAGGACGGAGAAGCTGGTGGTCAGGGACCACATAGCCTTGGATAGCACGTTCCATTGTGGCCTACGTCCGATGTGCAAAACGTACATGCAGGGCACATGCACTATGTGATGATACGTGATGACGCAGATTGCAACCATGGTGGCAGCGGCGGTGACGGCAATTGTGCGAATCGACCTCTATATTTCCGCGGCTCGAATGTACACTTGGCCAAGTGTCACGGGACCGCCTATTACTTTCTGGATTTGAGCGATGTGTCCATAACGAGACAACTCAAGGTGGGCCATATCATTCTATTAAGGGGGGACGCTCAGAATGGTTGCTTCATCATGGAGGGACCTGATCAAGCACATTGCATGCATGCACATGTAAACCTTTTTGGTTGAAAAGAAACCAGAATGTTATGAACTTTTCGAGATTTACAGATTCGGGGGAGGAAAAGGGGGAGATTAGTGGAGGCGATAGGATTTTTTTCCTTTTCTTTTCTCTTTTAAACATTTCTACTCTTGATAATGAGAGGCATTATGCATGATGTAGGGCGAGTTAATGGGACATATGAGTTTGGGACTACGCTTGTATTGAAGTTTTTTTTTTATGTTGAAGTTGACTAGTTTGAGATAACTCTGCTTCGAATCATCACTAGGATAGAAAGCAAAGTGAGTACGAAGAAAATAGTTCAAAGAAAGAAAGGTTTCCATAAATGACTCATATTTGGTGGGGGATTAACATCCTTCATAATTAGAGGATGAATTGGATGGAGATGGTTTGCCTTCTTTGAATAGGTGCACATTATCATCCAGCAAATATCGGACGATTGAACCCTACGACTTCGAGTTGGGGACATGATTGCTTTGTTTTGGTTAGTTTTCTAGAAGTCCAAATTCATCTCATTTACTTGCTCGCCTGCTTTCTTCTTAATGAATGGGAGTCCTCATAAACACTGGGCATTTGCAGTAACAAACGTATATGAAAATCATATTTATTAGGATTCACATTTTCTTCTCATCGTTGCTTGTTGCAACAAAGGGGATCAAAAACTTGCGTTACTCCATCAGGGTTATTCCTTAACAGCGGGGAAACTGTTTGCATCAAGATCACCATTTCCAATTCCTCCATCAAGACCCACCAACAATTACAACTTGAGAATCAAGAAAATGCACAACTTTTTCCCATCAAACAATTTTGTCGAGTCCAGCAGTGCCCGGTCATCGCCACCACCAAGATCATCAAACCGAGTTAACTAGGCTCCAGTGAAGAAGACACTTTTCTATGACTTCCTCCCAAGTAAAGCCGTCGAAGACGCTGAGGGCCCAGGACATTCCCCACCGGGTCACTTCATCAACTTTTGTATTTGAAGTACGTAACTTTTCTAAATGTGTTAGCATTTGATTTTGAAAGTTGGTCGATATATGTTATTTCTGTTTTTAATGGTCTTAACTAATGCACCTGAGCAGTCATTAATAAGACTCATATTTTGAGATCCAAAATGGATTGACATCTTTTTTATCATTTAGGTACACATTAGCATCAATTATACACACTCTTTAAATAAAACGATACATCAATCTCTTTTGAGATCCATAATGGACAAGATTAATCGAATTTACGCAAACCACAAAAAAAAAAAAAAAAAAAAAAAAAAAAAAAAAAAAAAAACCTCATTCCCAAAACAAACAAAATCTTAAACCATCATTCCCAAAACAACCATTGCCTTGGTCGATCCTTCTCAAAGTTTTAATATTGATAGATAAACAATTTTTCAAATTTGAGGGTTCTTAAAAAAAAAGAAGAAGAAGTTATCCTCGTGATATATGTAAACTGAGACTCTCAATTGTTTTATTTAGTAAAACGTCGTTCATTGAAAGGTGGATAATCTCATTGTACCGTATAAAGGGATGTTGACACCTAAATTTCACTATTTTACTTAAGAATTAATAGCATTAAAAGTTAGGAATTAATCGCAAAAAAAAAATTCCAAAAAAATTTGTCATCAAAAAGAAAAAACAAACAAAACAAAATGCTTGAGGGGGGTCGGGTCGGGCCTGATCTGGCCTTGGCCCGGCCCGGCCCGCCCCTCTCTCTTTTCTTCTTCCCCTTGCGTGGGCCTGGGCCGGCCCCAGCTTCTCCCCACGTTCAGCCCAGTCAACAGAACCGGTCTGCTCCGTCCCTGGCGTCTTGGGGCACGTGAAACCTGCAGAAGCAAAAGCAGCAGAGGGCAGAGGGAAACAGCGACTGGGGCGGAGCTCCAACCAGGAGTGGGTGGTCGGGTCAAGCCGGCACTGCCAGCCAGCATCGCAGGGGGACCTCGCGCACCAGCTGGTTCAAGCGAAGCACGCGAGAGGAGGAGGACAGAAGGGCAGAACACAGAGAACAGGGAAGGGGTGCGAACCAGAGGGAAACCAGAGAGAGAGGAGTCCGAGCGAGGAAGCGACTAAGGGAGAGCTAGAGGGAGCTGGAGCGAGACCAGAGAGCTCGAGAGAACGGAGGGCGAGCCAGAGGAAGAGGTCTTCGGCTAGGAGAGAGAGAGACCGAGAAGGGGGGGTGAGCGAGAGAGCGACCTAGAGAGAGAGCGCAAGCTCGAGAGAGTGGTTGGTCGTCGCCGGAGGTCCGTTCGTCAGCCGCCATTCGCCGCAGTTCTCCTCTCGAACCAGGTAGGCTTTGTTTCGACTGTGTGTCCCTTGTTTCTCGGGAGGCGTCGGGCCGGAGCTCGTGCCGACTAGTTCGCGCACGTTTCGGTCCGAGCCTGTCCTCCCCGGAAAGCTGCGCTAGCTGTTCTAGTATGCGTCATAGGGGTCTATCAAGTGGAAAATTCCCATGTCAGTAGCGCACACCAAATGCTTGTGAAAATGCCTAAACGATATCTAAGTTCTACAAGTTTGTTGAAGCCAGAGATAGTTGTTCTTCGTTCATATATGTTCCGACTGTGATTAACCTGTCAATGAGCGAATCTTCAGTATTGCTTGTGCATGTCGTGTTGATGTTTGCCCAAATCTATGTCCCAAGTGAGTCTAGGTCCTCTTTCTAACTGATGCACCTCCTCTGTTTGACAAAATGTCCCATAGAGAACCGAGAAACAACTCCGGTTTAAACTCAGTCTGATTCGCGCTTGTTGATATATATGTTGGACCGTGCTTTTATTGCGATTTTTCGTGGAGTAATCATGTGTGTTTGAGCCGGGATGTTTGCATCCGAAAATAGTTTAGCAGCCGCCGGAGTTAGGTGGCCGGCGGCGGTCTGCGCCAGTCGGGGTGGTTTCGGCTGGTGTTGTTGTTTGGATGAGTTTCGGTGAGGAAGCAGTTTCGGGAATTGAAAGGAGTGTCGCGAGGAAGGAGAAATACGCTTCGGGAAGAGAAAGAGGGAGCAGGGAGGAGAGAGAACAAAATAAAAGGAAAAGAAAAGAAAAAGAAACAAAAAGGAGGTAATGAAAAGAATTGAAAAAAGACAAAACGGAGGAAAAGACGTTGGAGGGGGACGTTATGTGAAAAATGCATGAATTTGAGGAGGGAGCAGCGTAAAAAGACAAAATGGGAAAAAGACAAGAGAGAAAGAAAATCAAATAAAAAATCAAAGTATTAGAAAATCGGTTTTAATCTGACGCTGGTCGGATTCGGATTTGGGTCGGGTCAATGGCTGGATTTGGTTTTACTCGGTCCAAACTCATTTTCACGAATATAATTAAAAAAATTCAAAAATTTTCAAAAAAAAAGAAAAAAATTCAAAAAAAAATTTCGAAAATTCAAAAAACTCATAAAACATTAAAAAATTCGACCTTTTTAAAAAAAATTAATTAAAAAAATTAAAAAACTTGCAAAAATCTAGTTTTTTTGGAAAATTCGAAAATTCCTTTCTTTTTATTAAAAAAAGAAAAATATAAAAAAAATTAAATTTCCTTGAAAAGGTTGAAATTAATCTTTGGAGTAATTTTCTCCCAAAAATAGGAAACCTTTCAATTTGGAATTATGTTTGATTAAGCCTTTAGGGCTTTACCTTAAGGTTTCAATTGTCCTTAGGGACAAATGCCTTTGAATGCATAATATTGATATGTTGATTTCCGCTTCTCTTTAATCGATTAGGATTAGTATTTATCTTTTCTTTGATGTTAAATTTTTGCTCTTTCATGCAATTTATTTAATCACTTTCCTTGGTTGCTAATTGTCATTTTAATGATTGTGCACCCATATGATCATCTCACATGTTAGTGAGTAGGTATAAAATCAATCTAAACCGCCTGACAAAAATATTTTCTTTTAACATGAGTAAGATTATGTACTGAAAGGACACTAGTTGATTAATTAGTGTAATCAAGTCCCCAATCCTAAATTGTCGGTGAGTTTTTTTTTTTTTACGGTTTTGAGCTTGCCCTGAGGATCGGCTTGGAAACTTGAAGGCAGTGGCCAAAGCTCAGATTCTCTTCTTTGGGCTCACCTCCTAGCCGTTGTGCCCTAATCGGCTAGTGACTTCCACTTTCGAGCTCGCCATGCTCTGTTTTGCCCTTTCTCGGCTCGATCGTGACCGAGAGTTGTTGCCTTTCACTCATACCTATCCGAGTGCAAACTAGGCGTCTGTGCGATTTCGAGTCTTGATTTGTTCGTTCTTTGCGGGTTTAAGTTCGTGCCCCGAATAAATCTATTGTCTCCTCGCGGCCCATGTCCATCTTTGTTTCTTAAAATGCATAAGTCGAGTCAGCGTATGGTACATTAAATCTTAGACTACTTTGAACACTTATGAATACGTTTGTTTTCATGAAGGGTCACTCGCATTGACTAATGAGCATGTTTACTATTAAAAATTTTTGTTAAGGAAATCATATTTGAGTTCTATTTCCTTATTCCATTCTCGATCACCAAGTGCGTGCTATTTGTAATGGTGGCAGTTTGGTGTTTCACATGATGATTTGGTCACTTGGGAGAGCAACGACTTGGTTTTATGGATAAGCAAAGTTGGTCCGTTAGTGAAAAACCGGGGCCGCCGGAGTCAAAGTCTAGTAAGACCAAAGGTGAAAACTCACTCACCACCGGTTGAACGAGGCGACGACATTTGAGAGGTAAGAGCTTGGTGGGTCGGGCACGCGTAGGTTTAAGCGAGTTTTGGCCTAGTTTGTTTTGTTATATTTTTCACTCAGCAAAAGATTTATGTGTTAGTCAAATTTTCATGGTGGTTCCATATTGCAAAAGAAGCATTTCCCCATCGAAGCTCAACGAGATGGGAATTAAAGAAAATATGAGTTGTAGTCGCCGCCGAGGAAGTCCATAAAGGTGAAAGAGAAAGTGGGTGCACATGGTAATGCGAACTTAAGAAGGAAGTTTTGTCTTAGGAGAGAAATGAGTATGTGGATTGGACGAAGCTACCCGACAACATGTCAAGCGAGTTGTCTTCGCATCTCATTACCATGATAGGGCCAACTTGGCCTCTACTTGTAAAGGGTGGAGAGTCATAAGTAATTCTCTTATCATTTTGAAATCATTGGATCTTAGAGCTCATAACTACGATTCAGCAATGGCGAGTTCGCTTGCTTCTAGATGTAGTGATTTACAGAAGCTCCGATTTCTAGGACATGATTTAGTTGATTCTATAATTTTTGAAATTGGCCTTAAGCATTGCGAGAGAATCACTAGTGGTTGTATCAGATAGCTTTCTGCTGTCATAGGTTGACTAAGTTTCAGCTTTCAGGAATTATGGATGTTGGAAGTGATGCTATTAATTCTCTAGGGAAGTATTGTCCCATCTCACTGACCTAGGGTTGTTCGATTGCTTGAGAGTTGATGAATTTTGGGAAATATGTCATCTCTTAAGTTCCTCTCAGTTGCCGGCTCACATGTGGAGTTTTGGGGTGTGGTTTTAGATGTTTGGCATAAGCTTCCCAAGTCGCCTAGGTTAGATGTTTCTAACAGATCATATGTTGGTTCGGCAATTGTTTCAACGTTGCTATTAACACCCCAAAACATCTAAAATCACACTCCAAAACTCCACGTGTGCCGGCACCGAGAGGAACTTAAGAGATGGCACATTCCCCAAAGCCAATTCATCAACTCTCAAGCAATCAAACAACCCTAGGTCGTGAGATGTGGACAATGCTTTGCTAGAGCATTAATAGCATCACTTCCAACATCCCTAATTCCCTGAAAGTCGAAGCTTAGTCAACCTATGACAGAAAAAAACTATATGATACAACTACTAGTGATTTTCTCACAACGGTCAGGGCCAATTTCAAAAAGTATGGAATAAGCTAAATTGTGTCCTAGAAATTGGAGCTTCTGTAGATCACTACATCTAGAAGCAAGCAAACTAGCCATTGCTGAATCGTAGTTACGAGCTCTAAAATCCAATGATTTCTAGACAATAGGAGAATTACTTATCGCTCTCCACCCCTTACAAGTAGAGGCCAAGTCGGCCCTATCATGATAATTGAGACGCGAAAACAACTCAGTCAGCATGTTGTCGGGCATTTTTGTCCAATTCACATACTCATTTCGCTCTAAAGACTAAACTTCCTCCTCAAGTTACTATGCGCACCCACCTTCTTCTTCACCTTTTTGGACTTCCTCGGCGGTAGCCTACAACTCATATTTTCTTTAATTCCCGTCTATTGAGCTTCCGATAGAGGAAAGGCTTCTCTGCAATATGGAATTACCATGAAAATTTGACTAACACACAAATCTTTGACCACGCATTTTTAATTTTCTCGAGTGAAAAGATAACAAAACAAACCAGCCCAAAACCCGCCTAAACCTATGTTGCGCCCGACTTGCCGGCTCTTACTCTCTAACGTCGTCGGCCTCCTTCGGCAAAGTCTTGAGTGGAGTTCTCACCTTTGGTCCGACTAAACCTCGACTCGGGCGACCAAGTCTTTCACCAACACCCAACTTCGCTTGTCCATAAAATCAAGTCGTTCCTCTCCGGTGACCAAATTTAAACAACACCAAACTCGACCACCATTATAGCGTGCACACTAACGACCAAGAATGAAATAAGGAAACATAACTCAAACTCGATTTCCTTAACCAAAATTTTAACAATAAATATGCTCATTAGTCAATAGGAGTAACCCTTCATGAAAACAAAAGTACTCATAAGTGCTCAAAGTAGTCTAAGATTGAATGTACCATACATTGACTCGGCTTAGGCATTTTAAGAAACAAAGGATGGGCATGGGCCGAGCGGAGAAAATAGATTCATTCGGGGGCACGAACTTAGTTTGAGACTCGCAAAGAATGAACAAATCAAGACTCGAAATCGGCGGGACGGCTAGTTTGCACTAGCACGTGTATGAGTGAAAGACAACAACTCTCGACCCGGCCGAGCCGAGACATGGCAAAACGAGCATGGTGAGCGCTTGAAAGTGGAAGTCACTAGTCGGCTAGGGCACATCGGCTAGGAGGCGATTTTTGAAGAAGAGAATCCGAGCTCGGCCTTTGCCTTCATGTCTCCAAGCCGATCCTTGAGGCAAGTTCGAAACCAAAAAAAAAAAAAAAAAAAGAACTCACCGGTGATATGGACACCCAAGAAGCAAGGACGTTGGCCGGAGTTTTATCGATGATGGAGTCCAAGCGCGGCCAGCCAAGAGAGAGTGAGGCTCGAGCAATGGACTGCTTTTGCCTCTGCCCCCTCGCTCTCTTCCTCTCTCTCTCACACCAGCTTTTTCGTTACACTCGCGTAGCGTCAGACTTCATTAAATGTCGTGCTCCCCATGATTGTTTTCGTGGAACCATGCATACGCACTGTCCATTTCCACCATCTGCGCCGGTGAAGGGAAAACGAATTGTGGAGGTTTTATGGGCTCGTGAGCCCGTTTAATTTACGGAAAATAAATAATCTTGAATATATATATATATATATATATATATATTTTAAAATAATCGTTTGTGTCACTTATAGAATGCATGAGCGGAAAAAGTTTTCATTGTTCATCAAAATATTTAGAATTAAATTGTTGTTGATACTGAAATCATCATTTATTGACTATAGTTATTTCAAATGATATAAGTGACCATTTTAAAAAAATATTGTCCAAATCCTTCATTTTATACGAAAACAAATGGAGCCCTAGGATTAAGATGCTCTCTCTTTATACGGTACAGTGACCAGTGACATTATCCACCTTTCAATGAACGACGATTTACTAAATAAAATAATTGAGAGTCCGGATTTACATATATCATGAGGATATATATATATATATTTTTTTTTTTGAAGAACCCTCAAATTTGAAAAATTGTTTATCTATCAATATCAAAACTTTGAGAAGTATCCACCCAGGCAATGGTTGTTTTGGGAATGATGGTTTAAGATTTTCTTTCTTTTGGGAATGAGGTTCTTTTTTTTCTTCTTTTTTTTTTTAATGTGGTTTGCGCAATTCGATTAATCTTGTCCATTTTGGATCTCAAAAGAGATTGATGTATCGTTTTATTTAAAGAGTGTGTATAATTGATGCTAATGTGTTCCTAAATGATAAAAAAAATGCCAATCTATTTTAGATCTCAAAATATGAGTCTTATTAACGACTATTCAGGTGCATTAGTTAAGACCACTAAAAACAGAAATAACATATATCGACCATCTTTCAAAATCAAGCGCTAACACATTTAGAAAAGTTGCGTACTTCAAATACAAAAGTCGATGGTTCCCATGCACAATAAATGGGACTTAATAGATGAAGTGACCCGGTGGGGAATGTCTTGGGCCCTCTCAACGTCTTCGACGGCTTTACTTGGGAGGAAGTCATAGAAAAGCGTCTTCTTCACTGGAGCCTAGTTAACTTGGTTTGATGATTTTGGTGGTGGCGATGACCGGGCACTGCTGGACTCGAGAAAATTGTTTGACGGGAAAAAGTCGTGCATTTTCTTGATTTTCTCGTCGTAATTGTTGGTGGGTCTTGATGGAGGAATTGGAAATGGTGATCTTGATGCAAACAGTTTCCCGCTGTTAAGGAGCAACCCTGAATGGAGTAACGCAAATCTTTGATCCCCTTTATTGCAACAGGCAACGATGAGAAGAAAATGTGAATCCTAATAAATATGATCTTCATATACGTTTGTTACTGCAAATGCCCAGTGTTTATGAGGACTCCCATTCATTAAGAAGAAAGCAGGCGAGCAAGTAAATTAGATGAAGTTAGACTTCTAGAAAACTAACCAAAACAAAGCAATCATGTCCCCAACTTGAAGTCATAGGGTTCAATGTTCGATATTTGCTGGATCCTATTCAAGGAAGGTAAACCATCTCCATCCAATTCATTCCCTAATTATGAAGGATGTTAATTCCCCACACAAATATGAGTCTTTCATGGAAATGTTTCTTTCTTTGGACTATTTTCTTCATAATCACTTTACTTTTTTATCCTAGTGATGATTCGAAGAAGAGTTATCTCAAACCAGTCAACTTCAACACAAAAGAACTTCAATATAGGCCTAGTCCCAAACTCATATGTCCTATTAACTCGCCCTACATCATGCATGATGCCTCTCATCATCAAGAGTAGAAATGTTTAAAAGAGAAAAGAAAAGGAAAGAAATCCTATCGCCTCCACGAATCTCCCCCTCCTCCCCCGAATCTGTAAATCTCGAAAAGTTCATAACATTCTGGTTTCTTTTCGACCAAAAAGATTTGCGCGTGCATGCATGCAATGTGCTTGGTCAGGTCCCTCCATGATGAAGCAACCATTCTGAGCGTCCCCCCTAAATAGAAAGTTGTCTCATTATGGACACATCGCTCAAGTCCATAAAGTAATGGGCGGTCCTGACACTTGGCCAAGTGTCCATTCAAGCCACGGAAATACAGAGGTTGGTTCGCATAATTGTCGTCGCCGCCGCTGCCACCATGGTTGCAATCTGCGTCATCGCGTATCGTCACATTGTGCATGTGCCCCATGTACGTTTTGCACGTCGGACATAGGCCACAACGGAACGTGCTATCCAAGGCTATGTGGTCCCTGACCACCAGCTTCTCCGTCTAAAGATTGAGCTAATCGATGACCTTTTTGGGGTCGGGTGGTCGCGAGAATCAGACCGAGGGAGCCGATCTTCATCCCGGATCTCGACCGGCTTGTGTTTGACCTTGTGGGGAATGCTTTGGGCCCTCTTCGCGTCTTCAACGGCTTTGCTGGGGAGGAAGTTACAGTAGCAAAAGGTGTTTGTCGCCGGAACTTGGTCTATTTTGGCCGATGATTCTGGTGTGAGGATGATCCGGCGCTGCTAGATTCTGGAACATCGTTTGTTGGGAAGAGTTGTGCATTTTTTCTTGATTTCTTGCTGTGCTTATTTCTTGGTGGGGAGGTTTCGATGGACGAAGTGGAAATGCTGATCTTGATGAAACAATTCCTCTGCAACATGGAACGAGCATGAACGGCGCGCATAAGAAAGAATGCGAACCTCTATCACATGCGTGAAATAAATGTCCCCCGAGACCCATGTTCGCCCAGCCACGGGACCCATCTTGTGCTCAGGTAACTTCATGTCGCCTCGGATATGCTATAAGTGATTTTTGCATGTCAAACTCCAAAGAACTGAGTCTTTTCTTTTCCAAATGAGAATTTGGAGGGAAATCTCTAGACAATTTGTAGTAAAATTGACCTATGAGAATTAGAAAATATATCTTAAGGAAATATTAAGAGAAATATACATATTTTTCTAAAATATTAACTCAATGAGAATGAGAAAGTAATAAATAGTAAAATTGATTCAACGATAATGAGAAAGTGACTCTAGCTAAAATTTCACATAAAGTTGACTCTAACCCATTGTGCATCGTAGGTAATGTGATATATTTACAAACATAGACAAACAAAAAAATCTATTGAATAATATGGGGAGAAAAGTTAATTACCATGGAGTCAATTAATAATTACCAACAAAAAATAATCAGACGATCGAGACGAATTAAATAATCGATTTTTTCGACAAATTTAATTTGTAAAATATGAAATTGGTTATGTTCGGTAAGTGTAAAGCCATCATTGCAGGGAAATTATAATATTTTATTATCTTTTAAGTGATAAATATTTTTTTTCAATTTCATCATCATCATCATCACTACTACTATAACCCTTGTTGCGACCTCTCTTTTTCGGCGCCCTTGATCGGGGGCGAACGCCTAAAGGAGGCTAATGGGCTCGGTTGAATTTATTAGGCCTAGACTCTCCCAAGTCCACCAATTCATGACTTAATGGTCCAAGTTTTTTAACCTATAATTAATTTTAAAATGGAGTCGTCACTAATCGATTTGGGATGGGTTGATTAGAAACCCAAGCAAAGTATCGGGGAGAAATGCTCACTCCTACGCAACCAGAGAAATTAGGATCGGGACTTGATTACACTAGTTAATCACTAATGCCCTTCGGTACCTAATCTTGTTTAAACCCTAAGGTTTTTGGATATTTGAGGGATTTTCCATGCATTTTGGGGAGAAAAAACATTTTTGAGTCTTTTTATCATTTTTGGACATAAAATGGATTTTTTTTTGGATTTTTGGTATTTTTGGGGCAAATACAAGTCTTTTTGGCTTTTTCTGAATTTTTTTGGCATTTTCATGAATTTTTGGCTTTTTTTTTGGATTTTTGGCATTTTTTTTGAAAATATGGAATTTTTTGATTTTTTGATTTTCGGAAAATAAAATATTTTTAAATGTTTTAAATATTTTTTGTTTTTTGGAAATTAAAGTATTTTTAATATTTTTGGAAAATAAATTATATTTTTGATTTTTGGAAAATAAATTATTTATCTATTATTTATTTATTTAAAATATTATTTAAAATAAATTTAAAAAAAGTGGCCGACCCCCGGGTCGAATCCGTGGTTGGGTCCGACTGAAAGGGCGACCGAACGTGGGCCCAACTCGGATTTTTTTCTTTTTTAATTTTATTTAAACGACGTTGTGGCCGAGCATTTGGAGGCGCTCGGCCCGCCCGATGACCCGCTCCCCAAATAAACCCTACCCGACCCGGGCCGGCACTGACCCGTCCCTCGCCGCCCCGAGATCGCGAACCCTACCCATTTTCGGGTTCGGATCCGCTTCACGACTGAAAATCGCAAACCCATGGTTTACGACCGCGGCGCCGAGGACTCCGAGACCGAAGTGTTATGGTGGCGACGGCAGCAGCTACGGCGACAGCAAATGACGATGGTGACTACGACGACAGCGACAATGATGGAAAGCGTTTACGATGAATGGCAAGGACGTCGGTGACGGGCCAAATTTACCTTTTCTTGAACGGGAGGCAATGACGGCGACGACGGGGTTGCTTTTCAACGGCGAGGCCACAACGAGCAACGACGAAGCCAAGGGCTCTATCGCGACGGTGAAGACCACGGCGAACAACAACGGTGACGGCGGAGAACCTAGACTGGCCCGAAATCCAACTCGGAATGCCCTCTCTCCGCGTCGGTGTGCTTCGTTTCAGCCCCCCACACTCGAGATCCACCTCGAACGACCCGACCGACCTCACATCTCGGCCCGCTCGGGCCCGCCCCCTTTCCGAAGTCTATCGGTTGGAGGTTCGAGGATCTGCAGCCCTCGACCTTCACCCCCGCCTCTCTCTCTCTCTCTCTCTACCCTCGACTTCTTCGTGTGCTCGGCTGTTGGGATCGACAGCCTATTTATAGGCCGAGGGGCGGCTGGTCGACGGAGTTCGACCGGGCCGATCGCCACGGCCTTCGCCGGCCGAATCGGCGTCCCATCCGACGCCGCCTACCCCGCTCCATGTGCCATCGCCGTCTGTCCACCCCCTTTTCCGGCGTCGCGCCCCCCTGCGCGTGCTGCAGAGGCGCGAGGAAGGAGAAGATCTTATGGGGCCGGGCTGAGGCGGAAATGGGCCTTTAGGGCCCATGCGAGGGCTGCATCTGCTTTTTTTGTTTATTTTTCTTTTTTTTTTGTTTATTTATTATCCGAAAAAGATAAAATAAAATAAAGTAAAACCTAATTAATTAAAAGGAAAATGTAGGCGTCAACAACCTTAAAAAGAAAAAAAAAACTATTTTCATATAAGTGGAAATTATAAGTAAAGCCAAATTGGTTATGTTCGGTTCCGTTCCTTTCCTTTGTGTCTCTCGCGGTCTCTCTCCCTCTCTATCCGTGGGATCTGCCTTCGGGATAATTTGTTGGTCGATATTGAGAAGATGGCTTGAAGCGGATCCGGACATTTCATGTTTGTGCTTGTCATCTTATGTATTTGTCATATCCTCGATTACTTCTCATCCTTATACTGGCCTTCCTCCAACTTTTTGTTTGTACAAAGTTAAATGCGTGCGTAGCTTTAAAATGACATCGATCGTTGATATAGCTGCGCATTAACTTCGTTGGCAGCTTGCGCCTCCCTTTAGGCATTTAACGCCTGTATGTTTGTGTCATGCCCTCATCTGTCAATTCTTATACTTCTTTTTACTTTTCCTGGAGTGCTTGTCTAACAAAAAGTATTGACTTTGCCGAAGTTCTTGAACCCCTCCTGTCCGATTGAAGTTTCCTTTTCAGGGAAGAGCTTCAACTCAAGATGTTTTTTGGTTTTGGCCTGGACCGGGGAAATCTGTATTGAGTCCAGCGGCAGTTCTGAAGTTTTTCATATGTTTAAAAGTCCCGTCTTGCCTTTGTTAGAGAGTATAGCCCAACGTGGAATAGTTCTGTCAAAATCGATGAAAACTTGCGAAATGATCTTGAACCGTGTGGATCATGATGTTCTAGGCTTTTTAAATAGCTCGAGGTGGATTTGCGTTCTCATTTCGCAAGAGGAAATGCCTGCCTTTTGGTTTGTCCATATATGCGTATCTTTTACCATTTTTACGTAGCTGGATATGATGTAGTAAGAGCTTATACATCCCGGGTTTAAGGCTTTCAAACGATAAAATTTGCGCGGGCGGAATACGCATTACACGTAAAAATTGCTGTGTTCTGAAGGCTTGACTTGATCCTTTTCCCTACATGGGCCAAAGATGCTAACATGAAGATAAGTGTCGGTGAATTTGTGGATTCAACGATGCAAAGGAAGAAGATGAAGAATGATGATGGAGATAAAGGATAAACTCAATAATGCTGAAAAGGGATCTTGAACAAGAAGAGTTCAGTATCTCATTCTATTGTATTCAAGTTCTTTGTACAAAGTGAAATGAAAGAATACAATTGATCAATATTCGAGCTTCTCTCGTTTCTCTCCTCTCTATCTCTCTTTCTTCACCATCATAATTCTCTCGAGCTCGCCTCTCATTATATACTAATGGAAGCACCAAACTAATAACCAACTAAAACCGAACTAACCGACTCCAAAACTAACAAACAGACTTACAACTCAAAGATAACAGAGTAGCAGTGTCTCATACTTGGCAATCCTCGCCAATCCATATCTTCTGCATTCGACACCCTCCACCGTTAATAGAACTGGTTATCCACGTCTTCGGCTTATTCTCTTCACGATTGACTTCGATGATCTCGTCTATCACTTGTTGAGGATCCCCTCGTGTCTACCTTTTGATGTAGTAGAGTAAGACCATTCATCTTGATGTAGTATACCGAGCCGACAATGTTGACAACCTTGATCCTCTCGTTATGGACTGGTCTGATCCTCTAACATTTTTCAAATTGGGAAGGGTAAATGATCCCATTCCCAATTTGATCTGAGATTAAGATGAGACGATCGTGGATAGACTTAGTGAATATATCAGCTAATTGAAGATGAGTAGAAATATACCACACGAATGGAACTGAGGGAGACTTTCTTCGGACAAAGTGAAAATCAACTTCAATATGCTTGGTTCGAGCGTGTAATATTGGATTAGCTGTGAGAGAAATTGCTGATCTATTGTCACAAAAGATATGAATGTGTAGGAGACTGAAGAGAAATGCTAATATCTCGTGAACACAAATGTTATCCAAGTAAGTTCAAATAGCCAGGAAGCACGATACCGTTTCGGCTGATAATCTGGAAACAAGAGGGCTGTTTCTGCGTACCAAGAGAGTAGATTAGAACCAAGGAATGCAAACTCGCTATGGAACGTGCAGTGGGACAACTGTGCTAAGACGACGTAGAATCCATAGAGGTTTATTGAACTTTGAGCATGAAGATGATTCCAAGATGCATAGTACCTTTGACATATCGAAGAACTCTTTTAGTTGATGAAAATCTTCTTCAAAAGAGGGCTGTTGCATCTTTTGACAAAGAAGATTAGTAGCAAAAGCCAGGTCTGGTCGAGTAATAGTTATATTGAAGAGCACCAACCAAGCTTCGTACTCTATAGGACTGGGAGCTGTTTGCATAGCATCACTATGGAAATTGATCGAAGAGGAGTGGCGTTTGAGATTGGTTTACAATCGGCCATATGAGCTCGTTTCAAGAAGTTAGTGGCATATTTTGTTTGACACAAAAGAGATTCTGTGGATGTCCGTTTTTGGCCTCAATGCCCAAAAAAATAGTGAATATACCCAAGGTCCTTCATATGAAAATGGAGACTAAGTTTCAATGAGAGTAGTTGGGAGATGTGGTGAACTACTACCAAGATGATATCATCAACATATGTAAGCAAATGTAACCGTATGTAAGTCCGTATGAAGAACAAATAATGATGGATCTGCTGTGCTGCGAAGAAACCACTTTCGAAAAGAATTTGCTGAATTTATCGAACCAAGCTCTTGGTGCTTGTCGAAGACCATATAGGGACTTGTGAAGTAGACATATATGACTTGGCTTTTGATGATTAATAGCCAAAAGTCACTGCCCATGTATAGGCGCCTCGTTCAAATCTCCATGAAGAAAAGCATTCTTGACATCAAGTTGGTGTATCGCGCTTTATCATGGCAAGAGATAGCACTATTTAATTGTGTGTGTTTCCACAACTAGACTGAAAGTCTCAATGAAGTCAAGTCCTTCTTCTTGGTGAAAGCCTTTGGCAACTAGACGCAGCTTTAAGTCTATCAAGACCTCCATCCGGTGTGAGTTTGGTCTTATATACCCACTTACAGCCAATTACATTCATCCGGCCGCCTCTGGAATCAATGTCCATGTTTGGTTTTCATCAAGAGCATC